>NW_026462024.1:0-67811 GCF_021730395.1 Mercenaria mercenaria | reverse complement strand
CCTGCCATTAAGTATTCAGTTAGAAATTCCTTTAATCATAATTCAATGTATCCTTAAATCCTTCCAAAGTCAGAAGTTTTACACAGAAAATCCATCATCCGGAAATTGATCCAGTCAATATGCGGCGGTGTTTCGAAGAATTTCAGACAAATAACTGAACCATGCATTTGAAACAATATCTTTAATCACAGTATTTTCCAAATGCATAATCCAGGAAGAACCTGTACGATACAAAGTCGTCAACTGCTTCAGCCTTCTTATAGTAAAGTATTCTACACATTTACAAGGAGATTTTTGAGTTTTTGACAATATCGAATCAAATATAGTGTTTATCGGGAACAAGTAGTTATTAAAACATTTTTGATGTAAAGAGCTAGCTCTTAAAACAAAGCGTGTATATTTTCACAGAATTTTTCGGGTTTGTTTTTGAAAAATCGGCCGAAAACGTAATGCAACGTTGGAACCACTTGATCTGATAAAGCTATGGCCAGTGTGTTTCAGCTCGCCATGACACAATAACTTTTCAAACGCTAAATTCCAATTATGTCATACCCTATATGACGCCACTAAATATCTCGAGCGATAAAGTGCATACTCGGCACGATGTTGGCTATCTTAAGCATAGCTACCCCAACGACAATTAATTTAGTAAATAATGAAGCTAAATGAGTCCTGAATTTAAAGATGATAAAGTCAGCTGTCGACTGTGTCAGTCTGACTACGTGGATAAAATTTAAGTCAAAGGCTGGAATTGTTCAGTTTGCATTAAGTTTAAGCCCAGACCTAAATCTGAAAAAAAGTTAATTTGTTACCTTTATAACATATCGAAACTGCTAATTTAAAGCTATACGTGTAAAAGGGATTTTTCAATCACCGACAAAAACAAACACCCTTTACGTTACCGGTTACGGAAGGTGCGTTATATTTTTAAATTTGAAATTTCGACTTCTTACCTGTCAAGTTAGTTAGAATACCCAGAATTATTAAGGACAGCCGAAGATCATCAAAGGATATTGGCTCACATTCAATTCATGTTTACACCACGTGTTCTGTATTAATAGTTGTATCTCACAAAAATTTAACTGTTTGAAAAATATAAACATTTATCACATGTACAGATCAATTCAAACTTTAGTTTCGAAGATTATTGAAATTTTATCAAATATTTTAAACGGCATGCATAGTATAAATAAAGCGACAGTGAGATTTATATGCCTTTAAATTAGAATTTTAAAAGTTTTGGGGTGTATCTCAATTGGCCGCCGTTGTTCTCGGCCATGTGGTTGAGGCTGCTTTCATCGAATCACTTGCCCCTAAATGCCGGTGGCTCGAAACATCCCTTAGTTTGTAAAATTCTTTCATGTTAGGAAGCCATCCAGCTGGCTTTTAGAAGATCTGGAGATCCGCTTAGTTTCTCGTCCGTGATGAAATAATGCCCTAGGGTCTTATTCCGCCATCAAAAATTGTAAAGTCGCCAATATGACCTAAACTGTGTCGGTGTGATGTAAAACCAAGCATAAAAGCAACAACACGAAAACCGACAAATGTATCGCTGTTAAAAGCATTTGGTCAACATAAGTTCTGAAGTTTCATGAGATTCCGTATGATATATACAATGAAAATACATTTGGCATGTGACTATATCACGGCATACACATGACCGCAGTGATATTCTGTGTATATTTTGGATTAGTTACAAGTTGTGGCAATTAATACAGTCATTTTTGCCAGAGTATATTTTTGTAATGAAATAGGTAGATGTATTTAATAAGCTAATTATACACAGTACGGTTAAGTTCCTGCAACTACGAAATTTTCGACTGAATTTCTGTAAAAATTTTGAATTGCTACAAATCATTTTTAACGGAAACATTGTTTTTTTTTTTTTGCGTTCAATGTGTTTTGGAGGAATTTTCAATATAGCTGCGCACTGTCCCCGTTTGTAATAGAAGTAAATGTTTCGTATACGTACTTTTTGGCGAGAAAAAAAAACACGTGTTTTTCAGACCATCGAAAATGAAAGTAACTAACGCGCTTGAACATACTTCATTTATCTAGCTGAAGAACAAACTACCACTTCAAAATGTCATATTTTTATTTCGTCTATAGATCTACCATGTCTATCAATAGTACAAACATATTTTAACATGCCCCACTCTGCAACGGCCTAGCATTAGAAATAAAGACGTAAGGATGGAATTGATAAAATAGATATTATGTTATTATAAAGAATAAAGGCAATTATTAATTTGTTTAACGTAGTCCCTTATATAGGCCGTTGTCTCAAATTAAAATATGTACATTTTAAATCATTAATTGCATTGAGGAATAATGTTTAACCTAGATCGAACGGTCACTAAAAATAGTGAGACGTACGTAACAGAAAGCACCAGTCAGTACACAAACATGTATTTATGCTAAAAACAACCTTTTAACAGACTGTTATCATCCGAACCTTTGATACGATTGTAAACAACAGTAACCCATAATGAAAATGAGTTAAATGGGTTGCGCGCATCTCTGCTGTCCCCACCTCAGTTATGATATCTATGGCTGAAACAATGATACGCACTTGACTTGAGACATGTATTTATTTTACATCAATGCTAACGAGTATTACTGTAAGTTTTCAAAAAAAAGCTGAAAACCTGAAACGGAAATAACTGCTTAATTTGAAGTAAAATGTTAATTCAGCACCTTCCGTACAAGTAAATGCTACAAGTTTTGGACAAACTGTGAGCAAACCCCCAAATGACGTTTGTATGGACGCTGCCATCTTGGAATGGACGTCACGTCATTTTACAACGCAAGTCTATGGGGAAAAACATAAAATCTTGATTTTTAACTTCATTTTACATTTAAAAAAAAAATGAAAAAGGTGCCTAGAGATATTAACCTTCTGGTATTAACGATGCCATTGACAATTTTACATACAGTATAAATAAATTATCGGAGGTTCAAAATTAGGTGGGACAGACTATAGTTTATAGTCCCTAATACATCATAAAATTTCACGCAAGGAGCGTAATACATCAATTGCTTTAGTGTCAGGTACCCAAAACGTCAAGATCACTGGGACCAGATATTGATATAGCGTTTTGCAAAATTCTCAATTTTACTTATACCTCTATCTGTCTCTATTATAATCAAATAGACACATATTTTGGAAACATTGTGCGGTAGCATAAAGGTCAAGGGCATTTTAGTTGTGTTGGCTCAAGTTTTATATCACAATCTCCACAAGTATCTGCTGTCCCTATTTTCATTATGTCCCATATAGGGACTGGTTTTTGTTAGAGGAAAGACTTCTTTGGATAAGGGACCAAAAGATCACATTTAACCACTTTCCATTTCATCCCTTAAGAGAAATGTATGTTATTATTCCTATTTTTCATCCATTTCAACAAAATAAAGATAAGCAGCCAAATTACCCGAGAACGTTGCCTGAGAGATTTTCTGATTTGTACGTCATGTTGGCCTTGACTTTGTTTGCTTAGTTAAGGTAAAGAAGGCATAATGAGCGGGAATTTCAAAAACAAGTTGCATCCTTGATAATACGTTTATATTATAGCAGAAGCTGATCCACATCCGATGTATCAAAAAGGTCAAATGCACACTTTTTACGCAAATGGCGTCATCAACAAGTTTAAGCAAACATCCGACGATTTTGGCGTAGATTTTCATGGAATCGGATTTCATGTAGGCCTTACCACACGTCTATTTAACAAACAAATATCTTATATAAGTTTGTACAACAATGTAATTACAAAAATGTTTGAAAGTTGAAAAGGAAAGACAAATAGGAATACAAGAGCTCCGTCAAGTGGGGCAATATACATCCAACATATACAGAGGAGGGTTGATTTCTTTTTGGTGAGAGGTGTGCGGTGGGTGGGGGTGAAGCAGGGTGTGTGTGTGTGGTGGTGGTGACAGGATACTAAATGGCAATAAACTAAATGGTTTATTTTTGTGGGGTAGGGGTGGGGGGTGGGTTGTTAACGGGGATTGTAATGTAGACTGTTATAGTCTGCATATCGTCTCATCACCACCTGCCTATATTTCAAGTTTCAAGGCAATACCTTCAATGTTTTTAAGCTATGATCTGGACACCATATATGATGGGAAGATCTGACCTTGACCTTCGACCTACCAACCTTGTTCATGTACATGTCAAAAAAATTGCTAAGATAATTACCATAATCGGTCAAATTATTTGGGGGTGGGGACGAGGTGGGCGGCCCCCTGGAGCCCCCTGTTCCTACGGCCCTGCTATGAGATAGAGCACTGAGACAGAAAACAAAATCGAAGAAATTAAATATGGCTACAAAGACGACAGGAAAGACATTTATTGCTCTATGGCATGAAATAAATTCTTGTTATTCTGTTTTCTTTCTTTTGAATACTGTGATATATTGTGTTTACTTTTCAAGTCATTTCATCTTAACTATCTTAATATTTGCTGTACAATATTAAAAATATTGCAGTTATTAATAGTGCATTAGACCTTTGAAGTGAGTAATTTGCGACTGTGTCACCTTGGCTGAAATGGCGCCGTATTAACAAAAAGTGTTAGTATCATTGTGTTAGATACTAATGTAGATTATGTAAAATTGTTTTTAGAACGGAAATTTGGCTCATCGATTCGTCTGAGATGGGTTTAGACATGATTTCTGAGGAACGCAATCGCATCTCCCTAATGCTACTTCGGTAAATTGATTTTGTGTTCTTTTGTTAGAATGAGAAAAATATAAGCTTATGTATACATATCAACTCACTATAGAGCTATCAGAGAAATAGAAATTTGTCTTTAAATATTGTAAAAATCATTTGTTGATAGGGTTTTGCCTAGGCAAAGGTTTTGCCTATAAAAATTTTGAAGATCTATTTTTGTGCGAAATGTGGGCTTTCGCTAAAATCTAAAAGACATTTTTTAATTGTATACCTATATAATTTCTGTCATAAAACAGTTTGTATTTCACAAGTAAATATAAACAGGCAGAAAAATAACCCGTAGTGTACCTTTTGTATTTCATGTTGCCGGACTACTTTCATTTATCAATATTCATGATATGAAGTTTTGTAAATAGGGCACACAAAATCCCTTAAACATAAGAAGAATATTTAGTCATCATTTGCTGAAAACAATAAACAAATAGCTAGAGGTATATAATGAATTAGTAATCATAACAGTAGCTTGATCTAGAATATTGTGATCGGCTTTCATGGATTTTGCCAAATTGGATCACACTCGGCGTTAAGGTCGAGTGTGCCCAGGTTTCGAGCCGGCTACACCCGAGCCAGCAGTATTTTACAGTATTTGGTATCTTCTGTACTGGTAAACATGTATAGAGACTTGATTGACGTGAACGACTTCATATCTCTTATAGAATGTCGACCGCTGAGAGCGCAGTTCTTACTTATGAAGATGTGGGCACCAGAATAATCGAATTCTTACCGCAGCAAGGTAGACTTAGGCTTGGTGATAGAACAAAGATTTCGTTCCAGGTTGTTCAAGCAAACACGCTAAAGGTAAGTATACGTTTAATAAAGACATTAAGCAACAGTTAAATATAAATGACAATTCTAACACAACTGCTTCGTTTTAGTTCTACATTTCTCTATCTATAACAATATTATACCAACAT
This sequence comes from Mercenaria mercenaria, assembly GCF_021730395.1. NCBI lineage: Eukaryota > Metazoa > Mollusca > Bivalvia > Venerida > Veneridae > Mercenaria > Mercenaria mercenaria. Next base: position 62,166 of record NW_026462024.1, on the reverse strand, counting down.
GTTTACTAGAAGGATGATTTTAAATTTAGTATTGTAAATTTCAACCATTTGGAAGGGGATGACTACAACAGTGTATATGTAATTATTGGATATTTTTTTCTCTCAGTTAATTCGGTTTGCTAGGGCATGTAGTCATATTGAGGTATCCAATTAACATAATTAAAATATTACAAATGAACTTCTTCCGCAAGGCTACCGTAAATATATATATAGCGTAAATATTTTGATAAATTTCACTTTCATTGTAATTCAGCCTTGTTTTTAAAGTTCAGTTGTTATTTAAAGGCACTTCTGCGAGAAGGTATTTCAAACCCGTTTTATGGGGATGTGGTTGCAAACTTCGTAAAGTATTGGGTCATGGTAGATTTCCAGGTGTATTTGGAAAAAATAAAAAGCAATTTATCAAAAGAGGTAAAGACCGTAAAGTGTTGAGACACACAGCATGTTTAAGGTTAACCTTTTTACAGATGGACGCTACGGTTCCTTTGATTGTGTCTGTCGGAACAATGGAGGATTGTTTGATAGGTAGGCTTTAAATCCCACGGGGACTAATTGATATTTTTCGTCTGACCTGTTTCTTCGGGGCCTTCAGGGTGTTTCTCTTAAAGCCCTGTCTTTTAAAAAAGCAAAAAGCATTGAGTGCATGCGTTTTTTCTCGACTATTTGAATTTTTACCCGTGTCAGTGTCAGACTAATGTATGTAAGCGTGTTTCTCAACAACTACTTGACCAAAATGCTTTTAAACTTCATACATTTCTTTGATATTATTAGACAACCTCACAGGACAGGTTGCATAACTCTAGCTTTGTGTCAAAATTATATCCCTTTTAAAATCATTATTTCAGGTCAAAGTTTTGCATGTAAGCAGGTTTCTTTGAAACTACTTGGCCAAATGCTTTCTTAGTTCTAACATGTCTTGGGTATCATATTACATCATGTAGCAATATACATAAGTAGTTGTTAATTTCTAAACGTATGCCTCTTTTAAACATTGAAACTTTCTCTTACAGTGTTGCATTTAAGCATGATGCTCAGGAATAACTAGACAAGATGTTTTGAAATACCTCACACATCTTTGGCATGATGTAGCAAGTGTTATAGCTCGGACTTACAAATTATTCTTTTTTTCAGCTTAGGAAATGTTTCTTTTAATGTGACCTAGTATTAGGTGAAAACCTTCAAACTGTCCACCACACTGTCCCTAGACTGCTCTGTTGTTTCTTAGTTTGCATTTTTAATCAATTTCCAAAATCATTTTTGTGTTTCTTATTTCATGCCTTCTGTTGCAAGTGTGTGTTAAGGATTTATCTGGTGAGGTGTACATTTATTTGCACTTCGGCGGGTGCCCTACCGTTTTCATTTAATTGTTCGTTTTGTCCTCGTGCGTTTGCTGTGTGTGTTGAGGGAGGGGTGGGGGTAGGGGTGGGGGGGGGGGGTAGTGCAGGTCCGCGTGCTGTGAGTTGCGAAATTACCTTTTTGGAACGTGGTACTCCTTGTTTGAAATTTATCCTTGTTCTTTTATAAAAAAAGTGTCGTTGCACTAAATTAAAAAAATATCGAACAGTTCCAGCCGTCATGTGCGTCTTTTATGCAACTGTCACTTTTGTTGATCCGAGATCGGCTATCAAACAAAATTTTAAAAGTAACACGTATAGTCTTTGTTTACAGTTCTTTACTTTCGTCTTTGGAAATTTCGTTCTGTCGCAAAGGTAACAAATCTCATGATTGTGTAGTAAGTAACAGTTGAACAGACACCAAAGCGCCAATAACAATATTTCTTTCCTGGCATATGTACATCAATGATATATCCTGCTACATGCGCTTCCACGGTCGTTCCTACCACATGTGGAACCATTTTATTTTCGTCTACATCCATGTCTACATCATGTATATCCATGGCTTATTTTATAACAGATTCGTCCATGAACTCATTACATTTGTATCCATGGTCTATCTTTCTAAACATGTTTCCATGAACTGTCTCAAAACATTTATATTCATGGTCTATCATACTCCTACCACATGTGTATCTATAGTCTGTCTTACTGCACCATTTTCCATGAACTCCCATTTTTCGTGTGGATCCGTTCTATTTTCTCCTACAACATGTATATCCATGGCCTATTTTATAACAAATTCGTCCATTAACTCTCCTACCACATGTGTATCCATGGTCTATCTTTCTAAACATGTTTCCGTGGACTCTCTCAAAACATTTATATTCATGGTCTATCATACTCCTACCACATGTGTATCTATAGTCTGTCTTACTGCACCATTTTCCATGAACTCCCATTTCTCATGTATAGCCATGGTCTGTTTTACTACACATGCTTTTCTGAACTCTGACCACTTGTGTATCTATGATCTATCTTGCTTCACATGCTTCCATGAAGTGTATTACAACATGTATCTCTATGTTCTTTTCTGCTACATTTGTTTCCATGGTATTTCCTTCCACGTGAATACCCATGCTTTTTCTTACAACACATTTTTCTATGAACTCTCCTATCACATCATTATCATTGGCCGATCATACTACATTTGTTTCTATGGTCTCTACTACCACATATATTTCCACAGTCTTCCTTACCTTATGAGTATTTATGACATTTCCTGCAACATGCGCTTCCATGGTCGTACCTACTAAATGTGAAGTAATTGTTTCTCCTAACACATATATATCAATGATCTATCCTACTACATATGATTCCATGGTTTCTCCAGCCACATGTGTATCCATGATCTATCCTACAAAACATACTTCAATGGTTTCTTCTACCACATATTTTTGCAAAGTCTCACCTACCTCATGAGTATCAATGGCATTTTCCCTCAACGTATGTCCGTGTTCATACCTACAACCTGTGTATGCATGGTATCTCCTATCACATTTACATCTTGGTCTATTCTACTGCAGTTGCTTCTATGGTCTCTCCTACCACAAATATTCTATACTTTTACCTACCTCACGAGTATCAATGACATTTCCTACCACTTGTATATACATGGTATTTCCTACCACATGTGTATCCATGGTCTCTCATACTATATGTTCTCTCATAATCTTATCTGGCACATGTGTATCCAATGTCTTTCCTTCTACATGTGTGTGCATTATCTTTCCTACTACTTCTATATATCTAATCTCTCCTACCACGTGCGTATATCCCGTCTTTATTATCACAAGTCTAAGAATGATCTTTCCTACCAAGTGTGTAGCCATGACCTTTTATACTGCAACATCTCCATGATCTCTACTACCATTGCCACTATCTTAGCACTTACAATAATAAATGCATTAGTCTATTTTTGTTTGGGTTTAACGTCAAACCGACCAAATTATAGGTATTATAGCAACTTTGTCTCATCTTTTTCATGCTGGAGGAATACCTCTGATCCGGGCACCTGGGTGGAATCACATTTCGCAAGCCTGCTTTATGGTTTCCTCATTTGAAGAAGCCTACGCCCCAAGCGTTGCTCAAAACCCACATCGGTGAGGGGCAAGTGATTTGAAGTGTGCGACTTTAGCCACTAGGCAACAGAGGTGCCAGTTTGGTGTTTAAAAACTTGTTTAATGTTGTTTTATGTTTTTCCGATCCTCATTGCCGATGAAGAGAAAACGATGTATTTCCGAGAGGGTCTGGTGATGAAAAAGATGAGACAAAGTCGTATCCTAAAATTAACCCGGTCAGCGGAGCTTCATGGATTTGAGTTAACTAACGAATAAATTTTGTGTGAAAGGCGTAAAAGTGTTTGTTACCGGTAACACGCTAAAAAGTAGGGTAGATAGGTTTATTTTATTATTATTATTTTTATTTAAATTAAGTGACATTTTTATGTCAATAATGAATACAAATAAGAGGGTTATGCGTTTAGATTATCAGTATGATGATTTTAGACATCACTTACCATGTTTAAAGCATAAAAAGGTCATAAAAGCATTTAGGGTTGGGCCAAACATTTAGGTTTGGTCGGAATACCGGAAACAATTTTACAAAATTGATAAATGTTTAATGTATTTTGTTTTGAATTATGTATGCGTCTTTTAACGTTATTCTGAATAAGTTTGATCTAAAACACCTGTTTGGCAAGTGACCCCACAAAGTAGAACCCTGATTTCTATTGAACATGTAATTTACAAAGGTCACCAGAGCTTAAATTTAAAAATGCCTCTAAACAAAATATCCCGTTAAACATTATCATGCTTGACACGATTGACTCTGCATTGTCGAACAGTGAAGATCATGATCGGTTAATAAATTTTTAGAAAGCACCCATTTTAACAATCAATTGTACTGTCTAAATTGAAAGATGGACTAGGTCATTCTAGAAATTTAGCAGGTAGGATTAAAACGACGGTCTGAATACCGCTACTAAGTATACATCATATCTTTACCACTAGGCTGAGCGATAGCGCCTCCACATTTATAAAAAGTGGCGTATTTCTGTTTCAATTATGAGGTGTTTGTGCAAGTAGTATTCATATGTGATCCATTTGACTGTGTAGAAAGTATTTAACACTGTGAATTATTGTCAGTGTCAAAAAATGCTAATGTTCTATTCAAGGGAAAATCTCTTAGCATCATCATTTACATAATATGTTAACAAAATCGGAGCAGATCTATAGAAATAAATGTTCTTACGTGGCACTACATTCTCCGATTTTCGAAAGAGAGTCTATTACCTATTTTTCATGTAGGAGTTCGGGTATTTCAGTAGCCGTGTGTTCATGAAAAAAAAAACAACGGTGTATGAACTTTCTTAAAAAATATTTAAAGAAATTCACCTAGGCAGCTTATCACTTTTTATAATAATATTTTTCATTCTAGTTCTGATATTGATTTCATTGTTCACTGGATTTCAGAGGCATATGTAACTGTATTTGAATTCATGGACTTTCTTAGTTTATTTATTAATTGTTCATTTTTTTTTATTGCACTGGTTCTATCGTGAGCGATTCAAACTTGATTGTACAAGTGCTTATTAGCGTTAAAGTAAATGGTTACCTAGATTGTTTGTTAACGTTTGAAAGAAATGTATGATATTGAATAATTGTTTGTTTAAGAACACACTTAACACCAAACTGTGTTAACATATTAACTAATGTTTAAAAGAAAAGAAAAGGAAAAACATAAAACACCATTACACGGTCTTAATAAAGGTTGTATCATCAGCATTCAGTTTTTACTTGTTTTACCTCCGGTTATACTTGGACTTAAAGTTTATAGTCACAACATTCTGTCGGATTTTAAATTGCAATTTTTTATTTAACCCTTATCAATCTGGACACGCCTTTGCGAGCAGTGTAGAGCAGTCTAGCTATTCAGCTAGTAGCTTTTAGCACCTTTTTTAACAGTTAAATGTTACTGTCCAAATTGGAAGATGGACAAGTTAATTATAGAACTTTAGCAGGGTGAGGATTAATCATGTTATTATATGGAAGACATTAACATTTCCCATTAGCCGTTATTAACATTTAAGTAATAGGTGCAACGGAGTTTGATGCGTATTGTTATGATGCCCGAGTAAATTTGCAAATGATTAGTAAATTTTAGGGTGTCCTTTATAATGTCATACTGCTTTATTTAATCAGGATTCGTAAAAGCTCGGACAGTATGTTAAGTAAAGCCAATCATCTACTCTGACTTCTGTGAAATGAATTAAAAATACTGTCACAGTCACCTTTAAACAATAAAATTGAAAGTTTAATGATTCGACAATATGCACCAGGGGCGTTCTCAGATTCATATATTATACTAAAGACCGCTCACCAAAATCAAAATTGTCAACGCGGAAGGTAGTAATAGTTTTAGAGGTTAGACAGGTTACGGTTTAATATTTGTACGTGTTTATGTACCCACATACTACTCCAAAACCACTTTTTACTTTAAGATAACACAACAAGAGTTGCAAACTGTCGCAATATACGCCCGAAACAGCAGATTACTTTTGTTCTTTTTAAAATACTCTACTTGATACTCAGACAAGTTGTCAATGATCTTCAGTTTGACTACTTCCAGGGCCATTACTCCATAGCGACAAAGACTAGCCACCTGGTTGCTAAAGTTAGACAAGATAGTAGCGAATAGTGCACAGGAACTGCTAAAATTATTAAGTAGACACTGTTTTCTTATTTGAAGTAGTTAGAATTGATTTAAGGAACATAACTCAAGACTGACTTAGAGTTCTGGCGTCCGAGATATTATGCTTATAAACATTGTGACCAAGAATGGCGAACATTTGGTTGGAACTATTCAGATCGAAGAGTAGACGATATCAATTTTAGTATTTCAAGGACAATAACTCCAGTGAGTTACTCTCAGTCAATCCGGCTTTTTTTCCGAACGTTCCCGGTATAATATGAATATAATCATGGTGGCCCGATTTGGTGAAGATTGATTGAGAACTGCTCAAGTTAGAGAACGGATAGTCAGTTATCGCAAATTTTATTAATTCGATGGTCATAACTGCAGCGGGACGTAGAAGATCCGGCCATCTTATTGAAACTGGCAGATATACTTTACCCATAAAAATCATGGCCAATTTTAGTAAACATTGGATAAGAACTACTCAAGTCAGTGAGAACTCAAATTTCTCAAGGTTTAGTAATTCAAGGGCCATAACTCCATATCCTCTAGGAAAATATTGCTGAATTTTGTCTGAGATATTATACCTTAAATTAATGAAACATTGGTTAGGAACTGCACCAGTTTGATAGCGGACAACTTTTGTAGACGCTGTCCGTCCGCCGCAGATGATCACATAATATGCTTCGTTTATGAGCGGATCAAACGAACGTGAATGAGTGTCTTCGTAGTATATGAGGCGACAGATTATATACCTACATTACACTAATCTCATCTAGAAAGTAGAATGCACGGAAGGGAAGGCTTCAATGCAATTCATTTCGATAATAGTCAATTACTTTATATACTCTTATTTTTATGTTGGTGTTGGGTTTAACGTCGCACCAACACACCTATAGGTCATATGGTGGTTTTAAAGCTTGGTGAAGGAAGACCCGAGATGACAATCCGTGCATAATTTCATCAAGGGCGGGCACCTGGATAGAACCACTGACCTTCCATTAGTTAGCTGGGTGGCTTCCTCACATGAAGAATTTAACGCCCCCAACCCACAGTTAGGCTCGAACCCACATCAATGAGGGGCAAGTAATTTTAAGTCAGCGACATTAACCACTCGGAAGCCCTACTTTGTATGTTGTGTTCAACGTTACACTGACACAATTAAAGGGCATATGGCGACTTTCAAACTTTATATAATGGGACACACCCCAGGTGCCCCTCCGGCCATGAACTTGTTTAGAATCACGACCTTCTTTAAAATAGCTGGATGGCTTCCTCAAATGAAGAATTCTACGCACAAATCGCGGGGCGACAGCGACTCTAATACATTATCGGACCGGGGATGAAAAACTATGACAAAGCAAATAAATGCCGATGTTTTTATTCTACTTCAGTCAAAACTAAAAAAAAACATTAGCCCCTTTCTAATTATGAGCCCGTTTCAAATATACCGGTATACCATCTACCTAAGGCTGGAATTCAGGGGCTCGAGCCGAGGAGCAATAGGTTCCCATGCCTTTGGCTATTTCACGTATGCATTTAGTTTTAAAATGAGATCGACCACAAGTCACCGGCCCTTCCCGTTCAATAAATATCTATCAGGAAACGTGGCACAACGAAACAGTACGAAGACATCGACTGAAGTTTGGTTGTCAACAGAGCAGGGGTCAATTCACCAGCCGTAAGTAACAAGTAATATGTAAATCAATGCCACTTATCACCGTCAATAGCATCTACTACACGAGATATTAACGTTTTGAATATCTCCTCGGTTTTTCGATTGCATTCTCCGCTTTTGGAAGCGAATGATATATCCGGTGTGAAATGTTGCGGCTCTGTCTTGGGGATGCGGTGACGGGAGGGGGTTGGGGAATAGGCGGGGTGTCGCTATCGGCTCATCAGAAATCAATTTCAAAAGCACCTAAGGGCTGTTGTTCAATTGGAGATAATGCATTCGAAAGACCATTACAAAGCATTAATATCACGTATATCAGACATATTGTTTTTGCCCTATCCGTCCGTCCGTCATTTCCTTATTCATTTTGGGATCACTCGATAAAAGGTCAATGTCACAAGGTCAGTACATAGAAAAGCGTTTCCTATAAATAATTTAAGAATTGTTTGTCTCAGAAAGCTCAAATATCATATGTTAATAAGTCTTGCGGAGTAGATGCCTCCTAACGTTTTAAAGACGCTCGCTACAGTTTCGTAATTTTTTTCTCAGTAACAGATATTAATGAAATGTTTTGTATTAAAAGATCATGTTATGATGTATGGAGAAATGAAATAAAAATACTAGGTCACCAGTTTTGTTTCAATTTAATTTGCCCCTAGATATGGTGCTATTTTTAACATTTTTCAAAATTTCTAAAATCCTAAAACATATTTCAGTAAAGTACAATAATCAGCATAAATTTGAAATCTAAGCATTTTATAACGGAAAACAATATTTCTATTTGAAACATGTTCAGAGTAATCAAAATAACATGATTTTGTAAAGAAAGGAATACTTTTCAGCAGACCAAGGACTATTTTTGCATATTGTCGTCAATTTTAAGTTGGTACCTCTGCTATTTTATCGAGTTTCACAGAACAGAATTGAATCAAACTCTGCACATACCTTTTGTTATGTCTACCTAATCTAAAACAAAAAGAAAATTGATAGGTCACCATATTGGATTTCGTTTAAATCAAATTACAACGAGGTGAGGTGTGGCGGGCATTTATACAACGCAGGTTGGTACGAAATACTCTTTCAGTGTTTGAGCAAATGACTTAGAGATATATCAAATTATCAAACGGCAGATTTCTTAATAAGCGGATTTTTAGGTGTTTCTGAAGCATTTTGATGTCATAGAACGATGAAAGTTTCCGCCTTTCTCCGAACTAAACCTATAGTTTACGAATACGGATGTACGGTATGGGTACGGTACGGGATTAGAAACAGCAGTCGTCGCGTGAGTGGAACGATGCACTATCTACCATTTTTTAAACGTGGCGAAAATCGCTTCCAAAGTTTAACTCTCGTCTAGTTTCTTTATTTCTGGGCGAAAAAGATGATAAATATATCTACTTGTTTCTTGCGTTTAGTTCTTTCAGATTGTAAATGCTTTCAAATATATTTCGTTTTTACGTATTTTCTGCAATTATACATTTTCCACTTTGGAAATAGAGCAAATTTGAAAAAAAAATGTTAAAGGTCTATTGCTCTATCGGGAGATAGAGCACTGTAAATTTACAAAATTGGACATAGAGCAAGATAATATTTATTACAATTGTATATGGAAAATAGGACAAGAGCTCTTAAACAGTAATTGCAGTCGCTGTACTCATTTTGAAATTAAAGGAGGATTGGTTTTGGTTTTAGTATCGTCAAACTAACACAATATTATAGGCCATATTGCAACTTTGAAGATTGTCATTGTGGAGGAGGACTCTAGGTGCATTATGTTTGGCACGGGCGGATACCTGGGTATATGACTTCCTTCGTATCAGCTAGATGGCTTCCTCACATGAAAAAGCGAGGTTTCAAACAGTGGTTAGGGGCAGGTGTTCAAAAATCACAAGATTTGGACTGATTTGTCAATTTTTTACCATGCTGTCCAAATTGTTCAGAGTTAACTGAACTACTACGCTACAGACATAATTGACTATTAAACTAGGCATATTGGTCGAAATTATTTGCAGATGGGTATTCGTAAAACCCTATCGTAGTATTGTGTTAAACAACAACACAAATTTTTTGAAGTTTAATTACTCAGTGACCGCAATAATTACTATCAACAATGAACAACAGATCCAATATCTTTTTAGTCGTAACTATTCTACATGTATTTGCCAAATGCAACTAGCTTTTCATTACGCTGAGTAAGATTGTCCATGTTCTGTTATCAGTTTGCATTAAGTTTGACATAATACTACGCATTATAACAATACCTAATAACATTGTCTTTGCCATTAAATATTCTCAGTAATAACTGTATTCTTTCACAAAACAACTGTGTTTATATTATGTTCAATTTCTGCATGTAACATAATGTGTTATTCATATCTCTTTTTAGCTATTAGTATAGGTGGATTGTACGTCGTCCATCGTCCGTCTTCCTGCGTCAACAATATAGTTAAAATTCTTCTCCTCTGAAACTACTGCTTACATTTATACCAAAACTTGGTCAGTAGAATTTTCAGATAGCTCTCTATCAAGTTTGATCAAATGGTTAATCTTGTCCCCTTTAAGGGCCGCCAGAGCTGAAAAAACAATAGGAAAAACATTTAAAGAACTTCTCATGAACCTCTTGGTGGATCTTCATCAAACATCTTTAAATGATTTCTTCTCATGAACTACTCGATGGATCTTCTTCAAACTTGATTTGTAGCATCATTATAAGAATCTTCACCAAAATTGTTCTGTTGGGGGCTTTTGGTCCCTTTCAGGGTCTGTTAGATTTCAAAATAGAAATACCTTTAAACGACTTCTCATGAACCACTTGATGGATATTCACCAAACTTGGTCTAGAGATCAGTATAATTTCCTTTCTCAAATTTGTTTGATTAAGGGCACTTTGTCCCTCTTAGGGGCAACTAGAGCTACAAATAGAAATACTTTCTTGTCATGAAACCGCTTGAAGGATCTTCATCAGAGATGGCCAGTGGCATCATTGGATGGTTCTCTTCCAATTTTATTCAAATGGAGGCTGTTTGCTCTTTCTAGGGCTAAAATTAAAACTACCTTTAATGACTACTTCTAATGAATCACTCAATGGATTGTCACCATTCTTGGTCCGTAGCATGATAAGGTCCCTCCATTTTTTTTAATTATGGGTAGGGGTAGGGGCGCTTGGCCCTTCAAAGGGCCACTAGATCTAAAGCTACAAATGCCCTTAACTGACTACTTCTCAACCGCTTGATGGATCTTTATCAAACATGTATTAGGTCCTTTAACAAATTTATTCAATTAGTGTGGCCTCTTTTAGAGTTGTTAAAAATAGAGATATCTTTTACTAAATTCCTCTCTAACTCCTGAATGGGTTTTCATAAAACTTTGTCTGGAGCATCGTTATAAGGTACCATGTCTAATAGTCAAATAGGGAGACTTTGGCCCTTTTAGGGACCACTAGAGTTGAAAAAGAAATAACTTTAAATGATTTCTTCCGATGGTTATGTGTTTTGGTGCGTGACAGCAAAATGATGATAAAAAATAATGACCATCTTAAAAGATTTTCACCAACCCTCGTTAGAAGCAAAGTCAGATTGTTCAGGTTTTCTTCAGTTGAAGGATTTAGGCCCATTTAGGCCTCTTATTAACTTTTCACATAATTCTGACAATTAAATCAAGGCTCAAAGATATTACATCGCAAATAATAGGTCCCGGTCATACCTTTCACACTAATCTTATTGTATATATTCATTTTAGTTTCTGCATTGTACTCAAAACTGGTGGCATACATTTCAACTTAATACTGGGTATCATAACAAGAATTCATAGCATTAATTTTACAACTAACAATTTGCAGTCACAGCACATATGTTTCATATTCGGTACAGTTACATCATGTGATACTTTAATAGTTTTGTGGCATTAATTTTGATTCACACCAAACATTTGTAATAAGTATCGACTACTTGAAATTCTAAGAAACATCTATTCTCTCTCACAAACACAGTCGTTATTTATATTCCTCATAGTTCCTTCATGTACGTACTTTCATTTAGCATCCGTTTGAATTTCACCATTGCATTGAATTTCCCTGTTTGATATCTGTCTTTGTTTTTTAAGAACATTTAATTTTCTCTTGTGACAAGGGTTGCAAGTTTGACAATAGGATTTTTGCATCTGGTGTAGGGATATTGTACTGCCAGTTCTTGTTGTCCTACAAATGCTGCATTCAGCAAAATTTCCATTGCTAAAAAAAGTGATCAACAACAAAATTAGTTGGTGCCTTATTGTAACTTTGTAAAGTATAATATGTTCTGTTTTGGTTTTATTTCTACTGCTCTTAATAGACAATAACACAAATTTGCTTCAAGAAAACATGTTTGCAAATACCGCTGTTATATTCAGTGGTATTTCTCCAAGATACAGCTTCAGAATTTTGAAAATAGCTTCTATCCGAAATACACATTACTACAGGTCTGTTGAAATATCTTGCATGTATTTTCTTGCCTATAGCTTGACAAAGCTATGTGTTTCTATAAGTATTAAAATGATAAAATAATTAATCTATGTAAGCAATCTCACCTATGCATGTCGTGTAGATAGGCATTCTAAGTATATTTCAAACATACTACAACTATGCCTATCCGTCATATTTTGTTGTGATCACATGCATGTAACTGCGCATTCTGTTGATTAAAATGGAGTTAGAGTAATTCTGGATTAAGTTACCTGGAGATAGAACACTCTTTTACAAAGTCTAATGATGATCACAAGATGTAAGTTTATGTGTATGATTGGTCAGAATAATTTTAAACATTACAGTGTTTTAAGTCCTGGAGATGCTATAGTGAGTACTTTAATCGTTACTGTTACATTTAAACAGAGGACATGGAGCAAAGTAATGCCCAGGATCTTCCTCTGTGACGTCAAAAGTTACGTTTTCTTGCTCCAGAACGATAGAGCTCGGCGATACAAACAAAATGATGTAAAAATCTCATTTTCTCAAAAAATGGAGATAGAGCACTATAAAAATCAGGCGACGAGCTGTGACTTAATGCAGAGTTTGATTGCCGGTATAAGTTATAGACTCCAGTATATGTCGGATTGAAGCAATTTGAAATAAAAGTACTTTAAATGTATATATTTTGTAATCATAGTGATACTTACCCTAACCTTAAGTCAGTATATTATACATTATTATACATTAAATGCATGCAAACCTATAATAATTTTGGAATTTTTGCTAGACGCGATAATTACTTCCGGGCAGACCGCTCGAACTCTGCAATAAGCTACATCGATCAGAAACACAACCAAATTGGCACGGGGTTGGGGTAAATATCGACCCGTCCGGAAAAAAAACGGTAGCGAGCGCCTTTTAGGGTCATTTTACCAGAGGTCAAGGTCACAGTGGCCTGAACATGGAAAACTGTCTCTGATCAGTAACTTAAAAACTATATGACCCAGAACGTTGATACTTAATGGGATAATCGGACATGCAGAGTAAATTATCCATCCCAACTGATCTTGAGGTCAGTAGGGCTAAGCTTAAGGTCACAGGGGCAAGGAAATGCAAAACCATTTCAAATCAATATTTTCAGAACCTATTGAAATTTTATGGGATGATTGGACGTTCAAAGTAAAACATCCCCATTGATTTTGGAGTCACTCGGTCAAAGGTCAAGGTCGTAGGGGCCAGGACATGAAAAACCGTTTCCAATCAAGAATTTCAGAATAACTTTACCCAGAACGTTGAAACTTAGGATAGGATAGGATGATTGGACATGCCAAATAGATGCCTTCTTTTGTAATTAATTTGACGCTTGATTGTACACGTTTTGGAAAAAGCTATATATTGTTTAGATGCAATCATTTACCAGGGAAAATAAATACTGTGGCTTATTGTTTGTCTCGTTTCAAATTTCAGGAAGCACTCGAGTACAATCCTTACCTCTCCCCGACTTCGGAATTATTGAAGATTTTAGTTCACGTTTACCAACATACTCATAACTTACGAAAATAGTAGGATCATTGTCTCATACCATACTGCTACATTCCAGTTGTTTGTTACTTCGAACAATGTAAAGTTTAGCTTCTTTGGTTTTTATGTGTTGGTGGGGGGGGGGGGATAACTGCGAAAATAGTAACTTGGACAAAACGTTTTACAAAAGGAGGATGTGCAGCTGGTTATTGTCATTGGTAAATTACAAGGTGTAGTACTAACATTGCGCAAATTCAAACACAGTACATCCTCTGTAACTCCTTTCTTTCCTACCCTTACAAAAATATTTGCAGAGCAGGGAGGATAAATTGGACCCTTTGTTTCAATTTGACGGTGGAAAACCAGTTACATATAATATTTTCTCAGCTCAACTTTAGAAAGCTATAAAGTGTCTAGATTTTCACCCGAAATTGTACAAATCACATGCTTGTACAATCGGTCATGAAACTTTTTCTGCTTTGCAGGGCCACTCAGATGACAGTATTTTAAAGATTGGCTGTTGGCATTCTAATGATTTACAGAGATACATACGCTTACCAATAATAAATTGTTCCCATATATAATCCGCAATGTCTGATGTTACTTTTAGTTCGTTTCAGAAAGAAATATTCACTAGTAAATGTAAGTGTTAACAGCTTATTACTATTGGGACTTCAGCAACAGGCTGACTCTTTAATATTATTTAGTCATTAGTTGTTATATGTTTGTTTTTCATTAAGTTTTTATCTTACAGAGCAACAACAATCTGTTGATTGAATAGGTAGTTGTACAAGTCTTGGCGCACTTAATTCTTGTTGCCAGACATATCAAGTCATCTGTCATCACTTACTTTTTCCTTTATGTTGGAAAAAGTTATGCTTGCTGTACTGTTTACTTGATATTTCCCTTTTTTGTCTACACATATATGCAGTTGTTAGTTTTGATTGAGGGTATCATGCCGGTTTTTGTATGTTAATAGTGATAACATAATATACATACATTTCTATTTATGTTGGCTCATGTTTTCTTCAGTAAAACTCTTTCATGCGCATGAATTTCAGTATAAGACTCGTTCATTTTTCTAGATCAGTTGTTTTATATACTGCTATTGTTCAGTATAAGGCTGGTTCCTGCTTTGAGGACTTTTACATAATACTATCATTGATGCAAACGAAATTCAGTATAAGGCTGGTTCGTGCTTCCTGTTAAGGACTTTTACATAATACCAACACTGATGCACACAAATTTGATTGTAATGCTGGTTCATATTTCTGTATATTTCTTTATCTGATGTGAATTTCAGTTCAAGGCTGGTTCGTGCTTTTGGAAAATTCAGCATTTTTACATAATACACACACATTTCGGTATAAGTCTGGTTTGTGTTTTCAGACGAAACTGTATTAAATTCACACGCAGTTCAGTATAGGAGTGCTATGTGCTTGTTCTTAAACTATGAGTGTTGTTTAATATTGATATATACATTATTGAATTGTAATGAGTTTTGTTAAGAAGTTGCATGTATTTTATTATAATTTGCTACAAGTATAGCATTTAACTACCTTTGTAGTGTTTTTTGTATATTGTGCTTGGCTAGTGAGAGCACCTTGGATGGGGATGCAACTTTGTTGCTTATAGCAGATTTGTTTCCTTACATATACGTATCGTTCATATAGATATCTGTTTTATAGGTTATTTCATAATGTTTAAGAGAAGTAAAAGTTGTTGATGATTTCTGTATATGTTTCGTCATATCAGTTTTATTATATAATCTTTTCACACGTTTGCTTTTCCTTGATCTGCAAATTACTGACGGTGCATTTATTAACTCTGCAGAACATTGGGCACTCAAATGTTATTTCGTTCGCAGATCTAAATGTGTTTGGGGTGGCCAAAAGCACTCTACGGCAGAGAAGACACGCTCCGTACGGTAGGAACGGTACCATGTGTAGATCTATCCAAATCGAATATGCCTGTAGTATGGTGGCATTGTTCTGCCAACCACATATCCACTTATTTATGAAGACAGTTTTTTTTTTACTAATGAAGGACAAAACTGCCTGTTAGTGCTCACTTCTGCCAATCCACATATTAACACAAATAAGTGGTTATTGTGAAAGTTTTCTTGATAACAAGTTTTAAAATATTCGATCAAAGTGGCGATTAACGGTTACGAGTGTATATGCACCACGTCCTAGACCGCCACTCCTATTATAGAAATAATTTATAAAATTCAGAAGGAATGATAAATATGCATAGTTATTATGTCCACTTATGTATTTTCATTCATTCCGTAATGAAAGGGACGGTTACGGGATATTGACAATCATAACTGACTAAGTGACAAAAATCAAGATGAACAGTTAACGTAACTGAATATGTGGGTGGCAGTAATGGGCACCAACATACACTTTTGTCCTGTTAAGTTACTTATGCGGATAACATGTAATTTTGTCATTTGCAATATAATAACTGAATAAGTGACAGTCTTACTAAATATTTCGAGATAAATACGTGGATATGTGGTTTTCAGAAATATGCCAACATACTATAGAGCGTTCTAACGTAGCGTGGCCATTTAATACAACAAAACATAACCTTTTAATCAGTTTTATTTAACATGGCAACAGTCTTTTTATTAACTAAAACATAACATTTTCACGTAAATATATCAAGCGAAGGTGACCTTATCAATCTAGCATTTCTCCCATCTTTGATCATCTATCAAGATCTATTTCAACATTTTATATACAAGTAGCAGTCCGGTAAAATTACGCAGTTCGTCGTGCCTTTTTCCTTAAACATAATTACTTTGATTGAGCAAGTAAAATGATATAAACGATCAAGTTTACCTGTTTAACCCTGTTTTGTGACAGGTTTGACAATTCAGCTAATTTACTTTAGAAAATACAATATTTCTAATCTGTTACATTACAGCTTTTGTTGTCGGCTATATGGAAATCCATTTTGGTATTACCGCCGTTACCAGTATATAGCCCTCAAATTGAAAATAAAAGTGTAAAAACGTGTCTGTTCTGAAAGAATGAAATTGTGTATTGGTTAAAAACTGGGTTTACACTAGTTTTACCCTTTAACTTTGAATATGACATCGAAGAGTTTTTATAACAACGTCTGTAACATGAGTTCTCTTCAAAGACTCTTGTACTTGAATCCACCAACTTATTCTAAAATAATGGTTATATTGAAACGCATTTTGTTTCACCACGGTGACCCTGGTAACAAAATATACTCCCACTCAAATATTGCAAATGAAGTTGTCATACACTCAGATTTATTTTAATAAGAAAAATGACAGTTTGGAGAAAATTAAAATGAGAAAAGGTTACAGGAAAATCATATATTGTAGACCGTTTCTTTTACATTTTGACATTGAGTATGATCTTGAAATGGCATTGAGTGACCTAAAAATAAATTTATTTGTTTACTTTCTTTGTTTAAATACTTGTTTGCAGTTGCCTCAAATTTGTTTTTCGTAAATATCTTATAGCCTTATTTTCAAATCTACCTACTGGGCTTCAGATATCTGAAATTTTATCTGTTAACCCGAACATTTAGGTTTATTTGGTAATATCTGCTAAGACTAGTGCTTGTATACTACAGTTAGATGGAATGCCTAAATCAGTATAGGATTTCCTATTTTAGTCATACACATCTATTGTTAAAGATTTTGTTCTATAAGTTAGCAATTCTCATTTTTTTCTCCTGCTTTTTTTTTATTTGTGTTTAATGAATGAAATCAGTTTTATTGGGAATTATTCTCCCTTTATGCATTGCAAAATGACAACATAAAAGAAATTGTTAATCAATTTTACTAACTTGCAAATCCCTTACAGTATCAGATGTAATGCATTTTATAAAATTATTTAAAGTCAAAAATTAATTCTGTCCGATTCCTAACAAGAAAAAAGAAACTAAATTATACATTTAACAAGACCAAAGAATCAAGCAAAGCGTAGTTTAAAATGTTGCCTAAAGGGAAATATAAAAACAAATTCAATGGAATTAGCATATTTCCTTTGACCTCATTGTTGAGTGTTATTTTAAATACCTAAATATCACACGAAATAGAATAATACATAAGGCGACTGAAAGCATTTTACTTTAAACACAATGACATTTTTAATTCGTTACATTGCAGTCCTAGAATAAAAATGTTGAGGAATAATACATTGCAGACAATTTACAGTCAGACAGTCTACCACACTGAAATAAAAGTTTCTGTTATTCACTAGATTGTTATTGATAATGTTTATGCATCATATGATGGTTAAGTGTGAGATTAACTCTTGGTGAATGCATCCCCTAGCCTTCCAAAAAGTCCTTTTTTCTTCTTTCTTTCCCTCTTTCTCTTTTCAGACTCTTCAGCTTTTTGTTGAAACGCACGAATCTCCCACGCCTGCTTTTCCTCATCTTCTTTTCCTCTTTGATCATTCTGCATCCTTTCTCTCAGTAACATTCTGAAGATCATTTTCCTGCTTTCTACTACGTTCTTCTTCTTCCTTTTTTTTCTTTAACCTTCGAAGCTTTTCATTCAGTTCCACATTGCGCTTTTCCTTCTTATACGTCTGCAGCTCCTCTTCAGCCTGCTTCTTTTGTAACTTCTTTCTCACAAATTCCTCGTATTTTTCTGCTTCTTCCTTCCTCTTCTGTTCTCTTTGTTTCTCCATGGCCTTACGATGTTCATGTAGTTGTTGGGTTTGAGCTTCTAGTGCTTCAGTAAGCTTTTTCTTTTGCGCTTCTTTCATGTCTGAGAACTGTTTGTTTATTTTCTTTTTTTCATCTGCAAATAAATACAAAAGGCAGTTCAAAAGATATAACATAATACGTGTTCATTTCAATACACTCAGCTCTGGAAGTATACGTAGACAAAATCATGCCGTAAACATGACCTGATAAGTAGCTTTAAACAAATAGTTGATGGTCTATGGATGAGCAAATCAGCTGTCTATCAATACGTAAAGGATCGAGTTAATCCCTTTCATTGTTTTGGACTTAGGCTCCAGACAAGCTTACATAAACGGAAATAATTCAACATAAGGAATCAGCTAGAATTATAGGTTCCAGTTACTACAGTTCCTTTAAGGTATTGGACCCATAATAATAATGTTTAAAGAATGGCATTCGCTTTGTATATTCTTAAAGATGACCATGTTTTGCACTGTGTTACAAATTTTAAACAACTTTTACCGTGCCGTTTTTGTAAATTTTGTATAATTTATGGTATTTCCTCAAGCTCAAGTAGAGACAAATGTCCATGTGATGGCCACTATCTAAAACGTTTGCAGAGAATTCATTTCAGCATTAATTTTGATATAAAAAACATCAAACTATTGTTAAACAATTATAAAACACAAAATAAAACTGTAAATATCATTTTTTTCTAGGGTGCCTAAAGTAAACAGACTTAATGAGACAGAATTCTAACTTCAATATTGAAAAATTAAGGTCGAATCATGTGGGTCTGTTTTGAATTTTGCTCATTTCATTAAAAAAAACTTGGGGCAGAAGTAAAACCTACCGGCAATTCTTCCATAATAATAATCTAAAGAACGAAGGCAAAATAGAGAACTTTTACCGCATGTAACTCAGTATTTTTAAAGATGTCTAACTCTACCCCTCCTATTTCAGAGGTAAATTCACTTTGAACAGCAAGAAATTGTTTATAAAATAACAATTTTCCACTTTTGTACAATACATCCATAATAAGTATTGGAAGAAGTAAAAACTTACTAGAAAAAAAGGAAAATATGGAGAAAGAAATGTTGGTCCAAGTTGGGCTTGAACCTACGCCCCTCTGAAAATTGCAGTCAAAGTAGGTTTATGGTAGGAATTGAATACTCTTCAAAAAAGAGGTACACTATTACGGGTCCAATACCTTAAACGAACTCTATATCTATGTGAAGTATCAAGTCATTCCTTCTTATAGTTTTCAAATTATGTTACGGGCAATTTTTGTTTCACTTAAGGAGAGATAATCTAAAAATGGGGTAAACTAGAGTTAAGGTTCTTTGACATTGCACTTTTTCTTACTGACCTCTATCAATATGTAAAGTATCAAGTCAATCCATCTCCTAGTTTTGGACTTAGGCTCCGGAAAAGCCTTTTTTACAAAAAGGGGAGATATTTTAAAATGGGACCACCTAGAGTTATGATTATCACTGCACTTCCTCTCAAGAAGCTCTATAATTGTGTGAAGTTACAATTTAGTTATTACTTTTTAGTTATGCTCCGGACAAGAAGTGTGACGGATGGACAGGCGGACGGACGGACAAGTAGGCGACTATATGCACCCCCGTCCTCCTTCGGGGAGCATAAACTCAGTTTTCACAGTTAATGTGGTATATTCATGTATATGGCAGGTAAAAGCATTACTTTCCTACCTAAAATATTTCTTTTTTAAGATTTTAGTGTTCTTTTAAGACTTTAATGGTCGCAGATTCACTGTATTTTGGAAATAGATCGAAACTACATACCTTAAAAATTGCTTGGCAGCGTCGTATTAACATGTCTGACTCATGGTATTTACAGTCACTATCAGCGAAATAATTACGTTAGTGGGATAAAATGAAACAATTTTTTTTTCTTTTACGTTATTACGTCCCCAGATTTACCAGGCCTATTATTAATTCTAACATGATCCGATTCATTTTTCTATTAAACAAAGAAGGCAGAAAACAGTAGATTATTATACAACAAATCACTGTTCTGACGTCACAATTATTGCGTCATGGCGTCAAACGGCATAGCGGCGCGCTGGAAAAGAAACCGATTAAAAACGGGCAAGTATTTAATGAATGTCATCATGGGTGTACTTAAAAATCCTTGGTAACGTGTTAGAATCGAAATAGTATATCTCATTTAGCGATTTGGTCTTGAATAAATCATTGTTTGTCGTTCAGATGCGTATTGTTATATCACTCGGGCTGCGCCCTCGTGATATAATTCCTTCGCATCTGAACTACAAACAATGCTTTATTCAACGACAAGTCACTAGATGAGATATATTATTTCTTAAACACACACGTTGACTAAAAGGCGGCGACCGTTTTCTTATGTTTTTGCATATGTGTTGCATTGAATTGGAAAGGTTTCTTCAGAGAAAAATTGGCATCACTTATTCTCTAATTGGCTCTATATCGGTTGCATTAAATATGACGTTTATTTCAACTTAACTGGAAGAAACAATATAAGGAACAAACATGACTGATTGTTGATGTCAAAAAAATTATAATGTTTATTTTTTTTTCAATATTAAGGATATAATATACAGGAATCGGAGCTGTTTATACCTTCATAGACGGATATTCTAATAGTATGTTGTCATATCATAAGGCGCATTTTGTTTTAGTTTTGAATGAGCTACATTTGCAATATATCCTATTCGGACAATCCCTTTACTATACAACATATGCATTATATGCACAAGACATTCAAATAATGTTAAACTTATTTTTACAATTTAATATTACCTTCTTTTTCTTTTAAGGATAAATCATCATCATATTTTAGAATATTCACATCTTTCTTTTTCCGTTCCTCCATTAATTCAATCCAAGCCGGTAAAACCTAAAACAATTGTGAAATATGTTCAAATGAATACATTGATACAATGTACAACTCAAAAAGTATTTCAAACACAGATGACAATACATATCTTATCTTTAGAAAAATATTCAATTGTTGTCTTAATATGCATTATTTAATTGGGACATCTCGAAACGAAAGGAAACCTTTTACATCGCTATATATCCCTGGTGACCAAATGTTTTGATGAATTAATACGGAGATTGATAAACAGCTTCTCAAAAAGGAGGCCAAGGGATGTGTCTCCGGCACAATTGAAGCAGACGCCCATTTCCTTTCCTATATATAAAAAAGAAGCCATTTTAAAATTACCTCATATTGATCATAGTCTACCATACTTTTTTTGTAATCATTATTCAGTATCTGTATGTCCTGCTGATACATCTTGTAACCTCCAGCGATTTTATAATCATCTAGTACCGTCAGTTTTCTGTATACCGTTTTCTCAAATTCAAGCCTCAACTTTTCTTTACACTTTTTACTAATTTTTTTGGTGTTTGCCTTTTTTATTTCATTCGAAATATTGTCCATCATCATCTGAAATGTATGCGTCCGATAGCTAATTTGATTACTGTTATGCTTAGTAATACCGAAAGTCTTATTGTCCGACACGGAATCAGGAATGTATCACAATGACGTGAACGTGCACTTATTGTCAAAACAAACATGCATTGTTAAGAAGCTATAGCCTTTTAACTGTTAACAAATGGCAAAATCTTTTGAAGTTTTAAATTTTTCATAGATTTTTGTTCAATCTTACAGAAGATATCTCACCAATTTATCTCCCATTTTTACAACAATTGCTATTTGCATGATAGTTTGGATACATTATTTATTGATAGATATCTAAACACATTTAAAACCGTATATTTAGTGTGTGACATATGTTTGTTTATTTAATATTGTCCTATATGCCAATAGTGGCATACTTCCTATGTCTAGTATCAACTGGGAATAATACATCAATGAACAAATAGCGTTTGTTTATCCTATGCTGATATATTTGCTTAAGGAATGTTTAAAGTACCCAGTCTTGCCCTTTTCTCCTTTAAATAAAATAGTGAAAATAGTATCAATATAAACAGTAACATTTCCCTTTAGCAACTGTACATTTTAAAACTTAATATATTTTCCTGTTCATTGCCATGGTTTCCATAGGATACCTAGGGGTAGCGTATAACATGTAAAGGAATTTTCACTCTCTCTCTTTCTCTCTCTTTTGGTGCCAGTGTCTATGTCCCTTCAAATAAAAACTGTGTTTCGGTTTGAAGTTTATAATTAGAAGTGTATTATTGCATGTATATTCTCTTGTCCGAGTCAGTTGAAAAGGCCTTGTCCGAGTCAGTTGAAAAGGCATTCATTTTTGTGAATGTGACATTGATAGTGTAATATAACGGTCCGATATAAGCGCCCTGTTGTAGTTTATGTTAAAAAAAGAAAGAAAATATGGGTATTTAACACTTTTCAACTTATTTCGATTTTACTCTTATTCGTATACGAAGTCGTCGGTTGTTGAAGGTTACATATTTTCTTAAGTATACACTCCCTCTGCACCTGGAAATTTTGATTAATTAGTACATGTTCGTAATGCATATATCTATGAAATATACCTATAATGAAAAAGTATTTAAGGGTGTATTTTTTGTCTATGCTAAAAGAAACGTAATGCTCATATGTGGATTAGTTTTTCGGATGTATCTATTTAGGTCGTTACGTGATGAAAAGAAAATAAATTGACAAGATTTTTTTTATTGAGAACAGGTTAAATTTGCTGTGCAAAACACCAAAGCAGGTGACTTTGACGTGATCTGAAACGATGCTAAACGTGAAACCCTAGTGAGGCATTTCTATTCCGAAAGAACTGGATGATGGTTCATTTTGTTACGTTATATTGTTTGAATAAAATATAATTTTGAGAAACTGATTTCTGAAAAGAAGAAAAAGCACGATATTTTGTTTAAAAATGGTTGTTAATGAGTTTGTTATTGACTTTTGAATGAATTTATTTTTTGTAAAAGTGCGCTCTAAATATAGTTACAGCACGAGTTCCACGTGCACAAAAGACGACAGTTATTCTTCAAGTATCACAAAAGAATTCACCATATTGGATCAAATTGAATCACAAAATAATGTTAAGAAAAAAAAATCATGGTATGAACAAGCATATTAGAATGAATAATAATAAATCAATATTATATAAATATCGAATTTCTGAGAGGGTGATATGACAAATGTTCACTGCGAGATATAGAGAATAATAGGTTAGTGCCGTAGATGAGAAAGTTTATCTGGTGAGGTGGAGGAGGTTATCGGGTGAGCCGAAGGCGAACCTGATAACGTCCGGAGCCAAGCCAGATAAACTTTCTCCATCTTAGGCACTAACCTATTATTCTATTTATCTTGTCATTACTTCGTTTTCCGATATTTGGCAATTTATTTTACAAAAATAAGTGTGCGCCAACCGCTTTAATGAAGTCATATTCGTAATGACGTCACTTATATAATGACATGATTACCGGCAAAATCGCAATAACTTCTTCGTTTTTGAATAAAAACTCATTATTTGACCACTCATTTTCTTAGTTCGGACATTTCCAACACAATGATGATGGTTTCGTTGCAAAATTTCTTATGACAACAATAGTGATCATAAGGTCACATGATCAACTGACCGTATATCACTGGTCACATGATCAACTGACGGTATATCAAGAAAGATATACGGCACCCTGATATCGGGTCGAAAATACTGCAAGTGACAGGATAAATAGAGAATAATAGGTTAGTGCCGTAGATGAGAAAGTTTATCTGGCGAGGCGGAGGAGGTTATCGGGTGAGCCGAAGGCGAACCTGATAACGTCCGGAGCCGAGCCAGATAAACTTTCTCCATCTTAGGCACTAACCTATTATTCTATTTATCTTGCCATTACTTCGTTTTCCGATATTTGGCAATTTATTTTACAAAAATAAGTGTGCGCCAACCGCTTTAATGACGTCATATTCGTAATGACGTCACTTATATAATGACATGATTACCGGCAAAATCGCAATAACTTCTTCGTGTTTTAATAAAAACTGATTATTTTACCGCTCATTTTCTTAGTTCGGACATTTCCAACACAATGATGATGGTTTCGTTGCAAAATTTCTTATGACAACAATATCGATGAAAAGGTCACATGATCAACTGACTGTATATCACTGGTCACTTGATCAACTGACGGTATATCAAGAAAGATATACGGCACCCTGATATCGGGTCGAAAATACTGCAAGTGACAGGATAAATATGAATATCGACAGAGGCGCCAGCCTCTCGGGAATGCAATATTTATTTTATTTTACTTTATTACACCGAAAATATATGAAGGACAAAACATTTACTGGAAAATCAACATAATGATTTAAATGATCAAAATAACATAACATATACGGATGAGGTATATTTTAAAATTCTTGAGAGTATGTTTTAGCTTTGAAATATACATTAAGATTATGTTTCCATGGTAGTGAATTTTCACTCATGTTTAAGCAATTGTGGATAATAACAAGTTTTCTTGACGGTTAGTTTCGGTGCCATTTTCTTTATGACCTTAATTGAATATCAAGATTAATTTATGAACAGAATATCAACCACTTAACATGGTACCCTATCGTATCTTAAGCATCTTTAAGTTTTAGGTTACCATGATTGCAATTTTTATTCCAATGAACCATTGTAAAAATCATTTTAAAAGCTGAAATATTCAGTGTTAAACTTTTGAATTTTAAAAGTCGATATAAAGATCGCATGTATAGTTCCCACGGTTACGTTAATTTAGTCCATGATATCACTATTTTCTACCGCAGTATGGACTAATCTAGAGTAGTTTTAGCATTATATGAATATCAAATTACAAAACGAGATCTGAAATAATATGTATTACAAACCAAACTGCTCCATTCATTCGAAAATTGTCATGATTATTAACGTTGTATCTGCCTATCATCAACAATCATTTTCTTTCATTCCACATGACATTTTAATACAAACAGATAAAGGCTGCAAAATATTCATCACTATACGAAACGAAATAGTCTAGAAAAATATTTTGGCAAATTAAGGTTGTATCAAGTCAGCTCAAATATGGAAGTGTTAAAAATCATGTACATCAAGATACTTATCCTACTTTTTGGTGGTTGCTGATACGTAACGTCATGACGTCTATGACATTATGTTAATGCAGAAATATTTTGTAGCATTTCAGCGGCAAATTGATCTTTATTTTAGCATTATAAATCCGTTTAGTAACAAACTGGACACAGATAATGTAATTGTACAGAAAACATCTAGTTTGTCGTAAATTGTTATATTTGCTATAAACAACTACATTAGTTTCTAGTTGGACTTGCGCATATTCAAATTTTATTTGTCTTACTCTCTGGTTAGAAATAACCAATGATACTGTTATCAACATGATGATTACATGATTCTTTTAAAAGGCTACTGACGAAAAACTCTAGCAAGACTATACATGATACTGAACTAAGTTTCTGATAGTAGAAGAAAGAACGAACCTGTGCCGTCCTTTCACAATCCCCAGTTTCATCATGAACAACATTTTCACGTATGAAATTCAGTGCGTCCTGTTGAAATTTCATGTATTGTTCTTCAAACACTCTCGAAGGGATCGGCAATTCGTTTTGTACTTTTTTCATTTTGTCTTCAAATATATCGAGAGCTTTGTTTGATATCCTTTCATTTTCCATTTTTGCAACGTCTTTGAAAGTTTCATCCACGTCAGGAACAGCACCATCTCTTAGTGCTGTGACATACTTAGTTGCAAGGGTTGCAAACACTGTAATTATAGATCACTTGAGAAGGTAAGATCAGTACTATAATTATAATTATTTCATACTCGTTTCTATTCCCCGTTAAGCTACACGTCAATATTTTTCCATAAATACGCCGGTGCGTGACGTAGTTTAGTGTGTGTTGTTGCACTATGTTTTTTATTAAGTTCAGTACGATTAAGCCCATTCAGGCTATTGAGCAAATTCCTAATATTCTTACGATATTTATACGTGTAGATACGTATGTAATATAAGTGTTATTATCTTTGCACCGGGAAATATGTACATGTACTCGTTTTTCAGCGGAAAAATATTGCGCGACTTTATTTCCGCTGAAGAACTCGTGCATATTTCCCGATACATAACTTATAACCTATAAATATTTTTCTCCATGTTAACTTAGCAAATTGTTCAATACATGTACTTATATTATTGTATACATTATTATACGGAACAACAGATGAACTTTGTGTGCAGGTTGGGATAGACACAGTCGCAACCTCCGGCAAATAGCAAATCATGCCACCATATTTCTTTAGAGATCGATAAGGATATTGATGCGTTTTATTGAGTGTTATTCCAAACAGCTATTGTATAATGGACAAACTGCTACATGTCTATAAAACGGCAGCTCGCTTTTTAATTACTGCAACATTTATATTTCAACGTTACCAGTTACCCGTGGGATAAGTTTATAATTTTGACGCTCTGCATCACCATTCCCCATGATATGCTCGCACCAGCATTATAAGTGTGCAGGTCGATTCGGAATTCAAGGACAAAAAACACGTTGCCACTAACTGTCTCTTACAGCATACTTCCAGTTTGTTCAAGTAGATCATAAGTAGATACATGTATTTAATTAAAACTGTACGCGCCGGTTGGACGATGTACGACAGACGCCGGATCGTTCAGATGAGCTAAAAAGAAAATGAAACGGAACTTACTTTGCCCATTTATTGGTTTGCTGGCGAGAAGTTCTTTTGGTTTTAAGCGATATACATGCGTCACAAACGGGATTGTAGCTTCTTTGAATTTACTTGACAGGTCATTGAAATGCAAAGTCTCAGGATTTTCGAGCACATCATCACCGGGTACTGGAAGTGTGAAGCATTCTCGATTGGGGAAATACTTTCGGATACATTCCCTTGGCTTATTGAATGCTTCATTTTTGCTTTTATTTGAAGAAAGGCTGTTTTCGAGGTATTCATTCTCAGATATTGGTCTTCCATCTTTAAAGAGTTTTAGACTAAAATCTCTCAAGCAGAAGACAAGATCAGGCAAAATCAGGCTGAGACTATTGTTGTCCTCCTCACAACGTCCACGAAAACGGATGTTCTTTGCCATTTCAGTAACGAATCTGAATAATCTTCGGTCAAGGAAAAGGCAGAACTCTTCTATGCATAATATCTTTTCCGTTGTTGAAACTACCATTGTTTCAAAATTCACATACTTATAAAGAACAAAGTTTACAAACTTATGCATTTTATGTCCCATATATTTATAATTAACTTGGCCCCACAGACTGCGACTGTCTGGCCGCAAGTTAACTATGTATATATTTAGCTTAAATATCAACAGCAACCAATCAGCGTTTAGTTTAACATTTTAACAATTGTTTAGGTGATCGCATGTGCGTATAGATGTTACCTTTTTATGGGAAAACATTTACCTTATATTTATATGGAATTTGTGTTGATTCTTACAGTGAATGTTGTACAAAAGAATTTCACTGATGCCGGCTATTTATCATTTATCTATTTATCATAGAACGATCGTACTTTCGTACTGACGACCCCTTGAGAGGGAAGGATGATCTTACATAAGCACGATGCGACAACACGACAACAAAATACGATGCAAAAGCTCGGTAACACGATGTGACATCACGACAATACGATGAAACAGCAAGGTAACACAATGCGATAGCAAAATAACACGACGCAACAGTACGACACTGATATTTTTTTAATGTCACATCATGTTGCCATGTAAGCCCCTCGTGTGGTCGTAGTCGACAGTACGACATTAACATAGCGCAATAACATCGTGTTGTCCAGTAATATAGTATTATCGCATTCCGGTTAGATTTATTGCGCATGTTAAACCGAAACGCAATAAACACGATATTAATGCCGTACCGTCGTACAGTTGACCTCGACACCATGACAACAAGATGTTATTGTGAAATATTTATGTAGTACTGCCGACTGCGATAGCACGATAACATGTTGCGATATCATGATGCAATAGCGCAACAATATGATGTTATAACGCGATACTGATGGCATGCTGTTGCATCGTGTTATTGTGCTGTTGCATCATGTCGTCATGCCGTCGCATCATCTTGTCGTGCTGACGTATCGTGTCATCGTAACATAGCCCTTACCTCTATAGTGGTCGACAGTATGACAAAACAATGACCCTATCCGAACACCGTAGTTAAGTCCATGCTTAAATGTTGGTGCTGAGGGGACGTTTAATACTGCATATTTACCTGTCGTGAACAGATCAAGTCATACTGAATCTACCACCATATTGCTTTGTCACGAACTATCCTTCTACAGTCTCGGTTAAAACATTTAGCCGGATCGGTGAGCTCAGTATGTACAAAAAGGGCATGGACTATGAATCGCGAGGATGCTTTTTCGATCCCAGGACTTGACCTATGATCTCGTTGTCGGCTTAACAGAAGAAAATGTATCTGAAATGATTCGTCCTTCAACTCTGATTCATCTATGGAATGTGTAAGTTTCTTTCGGATAAAAATAAACCAGACAATTATTTCATACAGAACAAAAATGAAGCTGTAGTTCCTTTCGTAGGATGGTATGTTTAGGACATGCATTTATTATTTTGTCCTCAACATACCACCATACTTTCGTCTAAATCATCATGTAAATTAAGTGGTATCAGCAGTGCCGGACAACGTCTTGCATTAAAATATGTTTATATGTCAACAAGGATACGTTAATTTGTTGACGGCATCTTGATCAATGAATCCCTTCATATTGTACACCAGACAATTGCAAAGTAGCGTAGCCAATATAAAAATTCTGTTGTCATGGCTAGGATCTCTCTGAAGTTATACAACAAAGGTAAGCAACAGAGGCTAGGCTATGTTATCAACCTATAAAAATTAAACACCGTTTTATAGGAAAATTGCATAAACATATTATAAATAAAATATTTAACTTGTTGCTAGGGACTTGTAACTGATTCTATATTCTACTAGCAAAGCAGTCGGCCTTCCAGGTGATTTGCCTATTTTGCTGACCGATCAAAGTAATAACACTGATACTGGTAGAGTTACATATTTTACACTTATTATATGGCTTGTCAGTCAATAGTCAAAACCGTAATTTTGACCACTGACCGACAAGCCATTCAGTAATTTACGACAGTATTATATTACACGACATCAGAGATTAATTTTCTCTTTATTTATTTATTAATAGCCCAGTCAACATAACATGTTATCTTAATTCAAATGCAAAATTATCTTTTATGTATACATGAACTATATAACCAACTCAGAACACTAGTTTTCAAAATACATGTCACATGTTTCACTACTTTTACAGAAAAAAAGTTTTTATGTTCAATGTACTAACTCATTTTATTTCTCTTTTATTCCAGAAATAGAACATGAATCTGGGTAATTTGTTCTATTCAAGAATTGTCTGATTTGAACCGCTAAACTTTGTTTACAAAGCAAATGTTAAACTGACTTTGTCAACATCACCAAGTCCTTCCGTGTCCAGCAAAAGTAACACTGTGTTACTCTTTTCCGGATGTTTTTTGCACCACACCCATATGCCTTTAGTCTTCGATCCTAATGTGTCATTAAGTGCAAACCCTAATAAAGATAAAAATAATAGAATTCATAACGTTTTACAAAATATATCTGGCAGCCTGTGAGCTCAGACGATAAAGGACAATGTCATGGTTTGAAAGGTAGAGAATAAAATCTGTAAAGAGATCCTTTGGAAGCATAGAATGCAGCTAAGCAAAACAATAGCAGACTCGAAAGGTCTCTACTTGACAGGTAGAGAATTTGGCCTTGCGTATGTTTTCCAAACCTCAATCATTAGGAGAAGTTATCAGTTACTTGCGACAAACAAATCAGTACTGGTATAGAATACTGACTGAACTACTAATGAAAACAATGTTCAATCAATCAAACAGACAAACAACTATATTATCACATGTATTGGTACACCATGACCGTGAGAGCTGACGGAGTGGTCCAGTCACTGCCTGACTACATTTTTTTAAAGAGGAGTTGTAAGTTCCATCCCCAACTATTACAGCTAAAATTACAAGTTTTTTGATAAGAGTCCGTGTACGGGTGCTTTACACCTGGTATGCTACAGAACCAGGCCAGCTTTTGGAATTGGAGTCTTTTCGATTTTATTTAACCGTTGAATTTCGAAGGGGATATTTAGAATATAACACTTTATTTACATAATTATGTCTCCCACCATACAGTGGTGTGGGAGACATATTGATTTATTCCAGTCTGTGTGTGTGTGTATGTGAGTGTGTGTGTGTGTTTGTGTGTGTGCGCGCGTGTGCGTGTGAGTGTGTGTGTGCGTGTGTGTCTCAAAGCTTGTCCACACTATAGGTCAAACATTTCTCATCCGATCTTCACCAAACTTCAACAAAATGTGTCTGCCAATAAGTGATCGGCCAAATTCGATTACTAGCCAAATCGGCCTAGGCACTTCGAAATTATGACCCTTGAATTACTAAAAACACTCAGATTTCTTGCGCAGTTTTGTCCCCAGACCGACTCCTATACTACTAGTAGTATAGGCATCCTTTTGGTGTCAAAGAAAGCGCATGCACATGTGGATTAAGTAAACAGTTATAGGAACTGACTTACTATTTAGATGATGAAGCACTTGTGTGAGACATGCGCTTTTCTCAAAAGCATCTCTAGCATTTGGAAATTATATATTAAGTTTTAAAATAATCATGGCAAATTGCATTTTTTTATTGATTCAAGGTGACAAGCTATTTACATCTCTTATATATCTTCGACTGACACTTTATGTAGTGTACAAACAAACTGCAAATGTCCCGTTATCTTCACAAGCATTGTGTTAAAACAATCAGGTAATGTTGTTTAATATTTAAAAATGCTAGCCCGCTTTGCTAAAAGGGAGATCGAAGATCTACTACTGGTCGCGGGGTCGTGAGTTCGATCCTCGGGGGAGCCGTATGTTCTTCGCGACGATTTGGTAAAAGACATTGTGTCTGAAACCATTCGTCCTCCACCTCTGATTCATGTGGGGAAGTTGGCAGTTACTTACGGAGAACAGGTTTGTAATGGTTCAGAATCCAGGAACACTGGTTAGGTTAACTACCCGCCAGAACACGCAAAGAATGAAGAAAACAATATGATCTGTGAAGATTTATGTACAAAATGTGAACTGCTGAACTGTTAAGTTTGAAATACAAACTACAAACTGTGGATATTGAACTATGAATTCTGAAGTTTTAGTTTTCCACTCACTTCCAATATATCACATCTAAAAACACTTACGACCTTCACACAAACGAATGCATAGATGTTTTAATAATACCTTTAAATGCATCAGCTAAACGATTCATTAGGTAGGACTTCCCAGTTCTGTAAAGTCCAACAACAGAGACAACAACCATCGGCCAATCAATTTTTGATATCTGCTGGAGGGGATCGTCTTCTATCTTTAAAACGTTTTCTCCTTCCAAACTTATTAAACACATAGGTTTCTTGAAGACTTCCATGTCAATAGGTGACCAACTACTAATTCGTGTAAGAAGATGATGTCATGAAATGCAAATAAGATATTTCTGCCAGATGCATAGGAGAAATTACATCCCAAATGGGGATTAAATCAAATACAAATGCTTCGTGGAAAACTATTAAAGAAAAAAAAGACTTTATTATTGAAAGAAGTCAGATAAACAAAATACTTTTCAATGACAATCTCTTTAAAACCTTTAGATAAAGAGAGAGCATTTGTATACTAGTAGTTCAATACACCTAGTAGTACATTAGCCCAGCAATCACAAACAATTTCAAAACTATTTTTATTTATCTTAATGAGCCAACTTGTTACCTGCTTACCGCTGACATTTTCTGTAGTGTTTACTTTTGTCAAAAATCTAGGTATTACCTGCTTTTCCCGTTAGACACATCCTCCATTTTAGCGTTTAATTCACTTTGGTGTTTTTCAAAACTACAAGACAAGAAAGTTTCAAATGTATATACAACGGAATACCATACATTGGTTATTATTACTTTAGATACTATAAACTTGCTACACAGTGTGTGACGATTTTATCTTACGGAATACCTCTTATGTGAAAATAGATTGTTTCTTTTCTGCATTCTTTATGAATGCAAGAAAATTGATTGGTTTAGTCTAAATTAGATTGTATATCTTGAACGTGTAAGACAGCAGAAACATTCGAAAATTCGAGAAATTGCTATAACTTTACGGAACCGGACTCGTTATATCCTTCAGGTAGTGACTAGTTTGATAATCGCCCTTTGTCTTTGTGCTCAGGCTTCTGCCTATCTTATGAGGACGTAAGTTTACGGTTCCAATATATTTTACATGAATATGCGTGAGTTTACAATGTGTTTCTGTGGTTACCGGTTCGTGGGTAAGGGATCAACTGTCTTGTGATATAGGAAAAGGGAGGAGTTAAAGAGTGAGGTTTAGCGCCAGTGCCCTCGTTTAAAATCTCAAGTTGTGTTTGTGCCACTGACAGTTCTAAGCCGGTGCCTTGTTATGTTTCTTCTGCATTTGTGTATGCATGTGTCTGATTGTAACGAAACTGTGTGTATTTATTATTCCATTTATCTCGTGTTTGTATATACACGTGCACGTGTACAGCTGTATTCTTACCACGTTTTCAAAGTGGATGAATGCGTTTTGATGAATTTTCTTGTTGTACCTCTGCCCTTGCTTTTTAATATTCGAAATTTTCAGCTATCTAACTGTTTATGATATATGTTGTAGAACTAGCATGGAAAACGCAAAACCAATTGAATTGAACTGAACTATGAAAATGTAAAAATTATCTAGAGCTTTCACTGAATGTGATTTATTGCCCAACTAACGCAAAAGTTTGTTTGAAACAAAGTTTGCCTTAAAATTTTCTGCGACAGGCATTTAATTCCATTCGGTGGATTTTGTTTTGGCATGAGGGATGTTGCACTTTTCATTACCTCTCGCGAAAAGAGACCGTAATTATGTTGTTTAGTTCTGTTCTATGCTTCTAAATGATCTTTTCACAGTTTTATTAGATATCACAACTTAATGTGCAGTCTTAATGTGCTCTGTGGCGGCTGGATTTCCATGGACAGCATTCCATTTTACTATAATAAAATTTCGCTAAAGCCGGTGCTAGAGGGTGTGAAGGGTGTTTCACATTTCATTTTCCCAATCAAACCGACGCTGCAATTATATACAGACTTTATTCAATGTATTTGAGGTTACAAATCAAGAACAAAAATAAGATTATATGTTACGAATTTGCAAGGTAAGAGTTAAGATTATTATGCCTTGAAAACAACAAAACAAAAAAAAAAACAGTTCAGATTACCATGAAATACAGTTACTCATATTGTCATCTGTCGTTGTGTAAACTGAAATTTCCTTTATAATATTTAAAGTTTATTTAAGGTAGTTCTGCACGTTTGATAAACCGGAAGGGATGGCGTAACGTCATTTATCCGGGAAACGTAGAATAAAGCCTGGATTCGGCGTACGGAAATTAAAATAATTAACATATAATCGAAACCTGTGAGTAAATTTATTACAGTGGCACTGTTGCTATATTTTCTAAGTCAAAATATGATATTTAAACATATGATACGTTAAAAAATTCATAAAAAATGTCTTAAAATTAGAGTGAAATGTCCGGTTTGCTTGGTCAAATATCTCAAAAATAAGCACACGGACCTACACATTTTATTTCACAAAATTATAGGCCATATGTTTATTTACAACTGTAAGAAGTTTCATCAAAATTTACATTGTAGAAAAATTTCTATTCGCGAAAATGTTATGAAAGTTATGATTTTCCCAGACTCCTATTATGAAATATTGCGTGAGGTCCAAATTTTTCAAATCAGTCTAGCAAAAAATCAAGCACAGGACCCTATCTTTTTTATTTGCTGAATTTTCGAGGTATATTGTGAAGTTTTGAAAAATCAGTGCAGTGTTTAATCAAATCCTACATTGTAGAAAATAATTTCGATCCAAACGTGCAGAACTACCTTAACCCTCACTCAACCTGCTGGACAAGACTGATTCTGCCTTTGCGACAAGTGAAAATCATGATCGGCCTGCACATCCGTGCAGTCTGATCAATATCTGCACTGTTCGCTATTCAGTCAGTATCTTTCAGATAAGCTCCCCTTTTAAAAGTTAACTGTACTACACAGATTGAAAGATGGACACGTTCATTTTAGAAATTTAGAAGGGTAAGTATTAAATGTGAAAAATGTGAACAATTAGATAAACTTTGTACAAAACGGAGATAACTATAAAATTGTTATAGATGGAGTGATGGTTGTTGCCCTAAATAAATATAAGATGCAAATTTGTTCATTGACACAACTTAAGTAAATTTGAATTTGCCACATAACATAAATTAAAATTAAGGATGGTTTGGCGGACAGATATCCAAACAGTTTGGTTTCTGTGGCAAAATGACAAATAAAAACCATCAAACAATTCGCATACATGTAGTCATTTCGACCAAGTCTGTTATTTTCGCAGTCACATATACCCAAAATCAGGACGCTGACGGACGTACTGACGTACGGGGTGAAATGATATTTCCAATGTATATTCTAAAACAAGTTTTAGAGGTTTATCATAAAGAAGTCCGTTAAAAGTGTGGGATAAGATTATTATTCAGATTTTTGTTTAATTGTGAGAAAGCTTCCAAGTCTTATATTATAATTATTATTATTACTATTATTATTATTATTATTATTATTATTATTATTATTATTATTATTATTATCATCATACTAGATTTATATAGCGCTCTTTTCATGATAAACATGTTAAAAGGCGCTTTACATACAGAAATCAGCCAGACAGGGCGGGATATTCATCCTCGACTAGTACAGGCACAGAGCGATCTGTTCAAAGGGACAAAGTGAGATAAATCCCCAATAACAGACAGAGAGAAATCCTTTAGATATAGGCCTGTATGTGTTATAAATTAAGCAATTAAGAACTATTTACAGTCCCTGTCCTTAACGTCTTAAGTCTGATTATAGTCTAATCTCTACAGTTAAATATATAGGGAAAAATAATTATTGAAATACCGATCAAGGATCTGATCGATATCTGTAAATATTTTCGGAAACAAGTGATTTCATTTCATCTTTCATAAATCACATTGGCATTCATTTTCAAATCATGTAAACCGGATATAATCGTACATTGTTATGGAGTACCTGCTTTTCCCCACAATACTATCTCCCTGGCTGTATCTTGCTGCTGAAATAAAAGTTTACTGCAT
This sequence comes from Mercenaria mercenaria, assembly GCF_021730395.1. Lineage (NCBI taxonomy): Eukaryota > Metazoa > Mollusca > Bivalvia > Venerida > Veneridae > Mercenaria > Mercenaria mercenaria. The sequence continues at coordinate 26,462 of NW_026462024.1, read as the reverse complement.
TAAAATTTCGTCTGGCATCTCAAACTAGCACAAATACAGTTGAAAATATATTTTGATGCATATGTAAATTGTTACCAATATAATTTTAGCAAGGGTTCACTCAGAGAGACTGCTTTTATCCAAACAGATAGCTAGACTATAACACTCAAAATTGTTGATTCATAGAATTGAGGTAGACTGAAAAATGCTTGAAAAAATGAGGGTAGGGAGAAAGTTTTAGTGCATAACCTACTAAAGTTCGTTACTCAGACCCGCCGACCCTATTTTCTGTCATTTTCGAAAAAAAATGAAATTTCAAAAGTTTGAAAATTATTTTGGGGCGACGATCGATGTTTTGCTGCATTCTGGCGTCGACAACGTCGATATTTGTCAGCGCATTATTGGTCAGTGTCATATAGGCGCAATTTCCGCTCAAATGGAAGCGTCTCCCGTACGTTACCAAACTTGTGATTTAAGATTGTCTTTGAACGATTTATGCGCGCTGGAAAAGCGGAATATTTGTTTTATGATCTAGTATACAGACAATAAAACAACGAAAAACAAGTATTGTAAAGTCCAAGAAGATGAAAGCTAGAAAAAACCTAGCGAAATTGAGGTAACGAAACGGTTACGGTCAGTAACTGTGTCTCAGAATGCTAGAAAAAACAGATTTACACGACGTAAATAACAACGGCAATATTGAGTGTAAATTTGACATGCCTTTGGCAGTTATATAATACATGGGGATGAGATATAGGAGCAACAAAGTGCTGCCAAACAAAGGAGTCATCCGTTGCAGATATTTCCCCCTTTTTTGGTGAGGGGTGGGGGGTGAAGGTTACCAGGATGGAAAGGGGCCCAGACCTGTGATTTGGGGCAAAAACTGCTCGTTATTTGGGCAAAGGGGAATAAAAAACCTGATGTAAAGTCAATTTTTGGGGAAAACTGCATAATTTAAAAGATATTTCCTGAGGGAAGGACCCTATTATGAAGAGGGAAAACCCTAAGATATGCTTATGAAGACATATTACAAGTTGGCTGATTGGAGGTATTTATCTATATATTCCATTGAATGATAAATCCCCTTTTTGGACCTATCTAGCTACTTATGCTTTCAGTCATTTTCTGACCATCGAAAATAAAATAAAGAGTGGCCCGACTCTGAATCACTTGCCCTAACCACTGTCGGATCGAGCCCCACTCAGGTCATCATGTTAAAAAGATATCCAGCTGGATGACAGAAGGTACCCATTTCTACCTAGATGCCCATTCTTGCCTCAGATGATGCCCGGAGGGGTACCTGGGGTCTTCCTGCACCATTTAAATCTTAAAAGTCACCATATGACCTATAAAATTGTGTCAGTGTGACTTAAAACACAACAAATAAATATTAAAATGTATTAAATAAAGATCTTGGTCAGAAAAGTTTGAGAATAAAAAATAAAAGTATGTACATTCTAAAAATGAACCAGCCGATCAGACCATTGAAAATTGAAAATGACAGATGGTTTACTATTCAATCATCAATTTAATACTCGCCGTAGATGTTATGACCAAGGACAAATAGTACCCATGCCCTAAGAGTAATTTTGTTTTTGAAATCATCAATTTTATGCTCAAGATAATAAAAAAAGTTAAACACAGAATGGTAATTTTCTTTGTATTACAGGTTAAATGCGTATTAAAATAGTGTTAAAATCCTTTCAGGCAACACATCTGAAGTGATCACCAATCGTCTGTTGTATTAGTAAATGTTACTACCTTTTCCCCCCTCCTCCTGTCAAAATTCTTTTGCCCAGAATCCGAATAACAAAAAATAAAAAAGCTCTGGCCTAAGTGGACAATATTAGAAATGTATATACACATAAACCACTATGAAAGACATTACAACTTCTTTGAGTTTAATCTAATCTAATCTAACCTGAGCTGTGACCTTGAAATTAGAACAAGACATTAACTTACAAAGTATTCCTTAGAACCCCTGACATTATATTAGGCATTTTAGTCCAACCCGATGCTGACTTAAACAAGTGGTATGGCGGTAAAATATCGGTGATTTTCTTAGATAGATTTATAATACACATGTACACAATTAATCTATAAACAAGACTGTAGCAAGATTTAGTATATTTGCAGGGATCTTCTATTCGCAAGAAAATAAACTACATGATTTGTAACTTCATCTAATTGGAACCATTATTAAATAAACACTTACTTACTCCTTCTAATCGTTTTCGTCTGCAAACAACAGACATACACAAACATACTCACCATTTGAGAGACTTCTGGGGTTTAACAATATTTCGCTCATGAACTGTTCAAGATTAGTTCGACTCGTGACGTAATTATCACTTTCATTTCATTTCAGTCTGATACTACGTCCAACTCAGCCGCGTCCGAACACAGGCGTAATCATTAGTGATTAAAGTATGAACATAAATTTTAAGCTGCACAGTATGAAAAACGAAAGAAATATTTTCATTTGCTGTAGCTCTAGGTAATACATTTATCTGGTGAACAGAAACGTTGGTTGACATGTTCTGCATAAAAGACTATAGAAAAACTGCTATTAAATATATGCATGAACGTACAGCATTTAGCACAGTATAAAGCCGTACTCGATTTGTTCATCAACGTTTAGTCCGGTTGTTCGTGAAGAAACAAGCACATGAGAATATATATGAATAGATATCTCCCAATATCTGTTTTGTTTTCAAATTTTATAATTTAACTTTAAAATAGATCGTAGTAAATGTGCAAAAATATTGCGGTAATATATTTAGAATTAGCCTGATACTTTGTGCTCATCCGGTAACCATACCTGATTATAAATGAAATACGCAAATAGTGACGTAATAAAGCTGTGACGTCAGTAATGGCGAAAAGAAATCGATAATGTATGTCAGATGGTGACTTTCTTCAGGTACTACGAAGTGCTCATGACATGAAATATCGTGTATTTCACAAGACAAGCACAATAATAAATTTGCTATAATTCCAGATATTTTTCTTTTCACGATTAGATCATCATTATGCTTGCAGTCATGTTTGTAAGACTGAAGTACATCGATTACGCCGATTTTAAATAGTCGTTGCTTGTGACTCTGTGGACGGACCGTCAGGGGAGGTAACTTGAGTCACGGATTGGGACTAGTTCAAGATGAACTATTATGATCACTCTAGGTCAGACGTCTGTCCGACGTTCGCCTGTCCAATAGGACTATAGAAAGAAAACAATTCATACAACATATCCTCCTTAGTTGTTCGAGTTCGGAAAAAAAAAAGCAATGACATATTTCTTGGGTGACCCTCTACTAAGAGTGTTCAATTATTTATGATTCGTCAAACGGCGTGGACATTTTCCCCAATAAGTATGTAATGGACACTTAAAACGCCATTTTCACATGTTTCAGATGATTCTTTAAACAGGTTTGTCAAACATCACGTGAGCGATAAGAAGAAGCTATCTAAAAGTTGAATTTTTAAAACTCATAGTGTTATCAGGCAGAGCAAATTGAAAACACCTGTGGTAGGTCAATCAAGCTTTTTATGTAAAGTCGGTCAAAGGTGTTTAAGGTGTTTTCTATTCAAAGTGTTTGGCTCTAAAGAGAGCAATCGGAACCACTTGAAAAACGGGAGAGAGGTCAATGCAAGGATGGTAAAATCCATCCATTACATGCAATATACTCATTCAACTGACACGTTGGCATTTATGAAAACAACTAAATAAACAGATGTAACAAAATAGTTATCTTAAGTTATCGATATGCTTTAGTTGTGTTCCATGTAGTAGGTACTGCATCATATAAAAGCTCTCTTATCTACTTAAAGTACCTCAATATCTAAAGATTACTTTTATAAGCAAATGAGATATTTCTTATTGTGTGATAAGATAGTACCATACCATTCGTATTCGCTGAAATTATCAATTATAATACAAGACGGCTAAACTGCATAAGCATCTTTTCATTTCTGTGTTGTTGTTTTTGTCAACTGGATGTGTCATTGATTGAGGGAAAAATGCCCTTTTAGTTTTACTATGTACGGCGTTTATGTATATGTCTGTTGTCGGAAACACACGTTTTCACTTCAATCTTAAGTTTACTCTCTCAAATGCATTATTCTCTATTATTCAGGGCATTTGGTGTTGGCTGTTTCTTCCTGTGCTTGTTAGTCACAGATAGAAGAATGACATATAAACAAATACACGTAAGTGTTTTATATATTTCAATAAGCGTCTGTAGTTTAAATGAAAATAGCTTGTTCGAAACGAAAAGGAGACGGACGGTTTCCTTCTTTAAGTTTAAACTCAGATGTTAAACAAATTGATTTTTGGTTGATGACTTACTTTGTACTAAGGACAGAGATATAAAAAAAACAGAGGAAATCATTTATTAAACACATTAATTTACATACATGTAGTTTCATGTTTTACGCACACGAGGTATAAAGACTCAAAATCTGAGGTTTTAGTAGAGCTAACACGGTTTATCAGAAACGTGAATCATGTTTTATTTTAATTTTAACATGCTGGCAACCCTGATTTTCCATGTCTATCAATTTACTTCTTTAGTTCAAATGAAATTATAATTAAAATCGATTCGCAAAATCTAAATAAAAGTTAAGTTTTTCACTTTTTATTTCTAGTAATTTGACCGGAATGCCATTTTTTTCTTCTTAGATTTGTATATATGTTAAAACCCTATGTTGTTCTTATACCTGGGTTAAATGAAAGTTTTGTTCTGTTCTGTTTTATTACTATTCAAATTTCTGAGAAATTTGTAAAACGATACTAATCAAAATTCATGTGATAACTTAAGTATAGACAAATTGTTAATTTAAAGTTTTCACACAGTAATTGACTAGTTGTATGTCACAGGACATTGGTGTCCCAACTTCCTGTCACTATACGGTTATATGTTACTTGTTGACAATGCAAGACTAAATAAACTTTTACATTACCTTGGTTGGGCTATGTGAGTCTTGGGAAATGTATAGATACTTCGTAACGTCACAAAACAAAATATGGCAAAAAAGCTAGAACATTACCTGATTTTGCTTGAGGTGTTCCTTTTCTAGTATTGCCTGTATCGACCGTTAGCACTGACTAAAATGGTCGGATTTATTGTTAAGTATTAATGATATAATCAGCAAATAAATGGATATACGAAACATAATGTACAGAGTATCAGTTGATATATATCTTACGGTGCCTCTTAATAATTTATTAATCAAATAATAGATATGCTTGGATTTCAAACGCATTATTGTTCAACTTTTGCAGCCAGTTTCAGTTACTATGACAACCTTATTCGGAACCCTTGGAAACATATATCGTCATCATTCTTGGCACGGTCATTTTTCAAAGAACTGAGCCGACAGAATATGCAGTAACATATATCGGCATCATTCGTGACGTAATCATTTGACAAAGAAATGAAACCGACAGAATATGCAGTACCGTGCAGCACAACTTCAAATGGCGCCTTAGACCCCTCTGTCATCTGTGAAGTTAACCATTAAGTGATATTTTGTTATAACTATAGATGATAGCTTTGTTGGTAAATTTGACTGCGCAGTACTGATCAGACTCTGATCGATTCTCGTATTCATTAAACAAGTAAATTGTGTTGAAACGCTCGAAGTAAGCTATATTTACTTTTTACTGCTTTTATTGTACATGGTAATTTTTAAAACATGTTGAATTTGTAACAAAACATATCTAATGATCGAGACGTATGCTTCATGTGTTTCAAAAGACTGAAGATACTGGCAGACATTTGGCATGCGTGGAAAGGGGTCTGACCTCCTTGTTGAAAGTGTCTGTGATCATAAATATCATACATGTATATATATATATATATATATATATATATATATATATATATATATATATATATATATATATATATATATATATATAGCCTTAGCCTAGCTCTTTGCGAAGAGACAATCTGTTTCTTTAACGTGCCATTATAAAGAAATAAAGAACCGATACACGCAAAGTAGTCCTTCCTGTGAAGAACCAGTGCTGGTCTCTGGTTAGGTGGGAGACACTCAAGAGCACCTTATGGTTTACAGGTATGTATGGATTTTAGTATACTATATTCAGTTCAGACAAAAAGAACAATAAAAAATTGTTGTCAAAAGTGGCATTAATTTTTGTCAAATAATTTGCCTTCATGAAAACATTGATCGTATTGAAACTAAATAAAATACGAATATGCTCTAAACAACCCACGTTCTATAAGCCAGTTGTCAAGAATACATATTTTTTACTTCTTAACTTATCTGAGAATCTATCTTTTACAAAATGGACGTACAGAAATACGGAAGGACAAAATAAAATGGCGTGGATATATTCCAACGTTCATGGAAAATCGTTTGAATAATTCAAGCTATGGCAAATTAGACCATCTGTGGCTGAATGACGTACAGACGACGGGGAGAAAATGAAATAACGTTCTCGTTCTATGTATGTACCAAGTTTGATGAGAAAATCTCAAGCATTTATACGTCTTACGGTCCACTTTTATTCATATTTTACTATTTACCGAGTTTGTCATAGCAACAGATATGGACGTACATATTTTCTATTTTGCCATATACGAGTATCCATGCACTAAGCTTCAAAAATCTTCAACGTATTTATTTTACTGTCAAATCTATATAAAATAGACTTTGTTTGACTGACAGATGAAAGGAAATACGTGGCAAACTGTAACTATATAGCGATTTAAACAGTTATGAGACTATTTATCTATAGCAAAGAATCACTACATTCTAATACTCTTTTTATATCTTGCCTTTTCATTAGACACATGTCTGCTGTGTCGTTTTGAAAATTAGTATCAGTATTTAAAGCTGTGATACATTCTGTATTTATACGAGTGTTCATTTCACCTATACTTTTCTGTTTTTGCTAAAAGGTAAAAGAAGAAAAATATTGCGTGTGTTTAATTAAAATCCAACGATTGGTGTTCTTGTACTAATACATTACAATACTTGCAATACAAGTGCGCATTAAGTGATACGAGTCCACCTACAAAGAAATAAATATTTCAAACTAGAGGCTGCTTTTAAGGACAGATCATATCGCCGCAAATTTATTAAAACTAACAAACATTATATCCATGTCTTTGTATTATATAAGAACTAAAAATACAATGACTTACTTCAACATCAATATCTAATTTCTGCAATTGAGCTTGTTGTCGTTCGTCTTCTTCTCTCCCTTCTTTATACCGTTTTTCCCGCTGAAGATATATATAAAGTTAGAAGAAGGAAAAGTTAGATCAACTATGGCTAGGACTTAATTTGTTTCATATCCCAACAATCACGTATACAGTTTATGCACTTTACAATTTTGTAAAACTCACTTTACAATTATGTAAGCCTTCATTGATTCCCTTCATCAGCTTTAAAGCTATTGTGTAAATGTAAGTATAACAAGAGCAACGCATGTCTGTATGTACTTGACATAAAGCAATATGTAGTAAAAGAGTTATGGTCTTTGGCCTTCTTACTGAACTAATGATGATAAGTTTCAAATATATATATATATATCCCTTACAACATTCAACAAAACTTTTGATTTCAATTTTTACAAGTAGTTAAAGAGTCATAGTTTTCACAAAACGTATACCAAAGTTATGGTTATTGGCTTACGTACTCACTTAAATTATATATATGATGACAAACAAGTTTGCAAACTTTCAAACTTATTGATCTTAAAAGTATGTATGTAAAGTGGACCTGCACACAAATTGTATTGATTTATGCTACCCTTGAAAAAATCTTTAAAAATCCGAAAGCAATAAACTTTTGACTGAATAAGGGTCCAAGAAAGGTGTACCATGCACCCCTATATATGTATGTATATATGTACCAAATTATTCGGCAGGACAGACTCTTTCAAAATCAAACATGTTCCCATGAAAAAATATCTTTTGAACTTTATATGATTTCACTGTTTTCATGGCTACCAATCATTCTTAGAAAATAGTACAACAATATTCCAATATCAAGTTATTGAATACTCTTACAAAATAGTACAGATCCATACTTCTCAAGCAGTGATATTGAAATATTAAAATATGTTACCGCAGTCACACTGTATTCCATCATAATTAGAGATATATAGGAAATATTTAAATAATTTTTATCAATAATGTGTTTCAACTATGAAGTATCAATTCTAACATTTTTTCTTTTCTTTTGTAAAGCAAGAAATTATCTAAAGCATTCATTACACATTCAATGTTTCCTATTTATTCTGAATAAATGTACGAGAGTCAGTCAATAAGTTATGATAATGACACTTTGCCTATGGTAAACTCATTATTTAAGATACGCTTCTGAATACTTGTATGTATGTCCATCATTAATTACCATATTCACTCACGCGAAAGACAACCGCGTGTGGCGCGTGGCGTTATCATAACGTTACGTAATTATAGCGTCGCTCGAGCGTCATTGCCGCGGTTCGTCATGAGGAACAAAGTGCATATACAAAAATCGAATGTTTGAGAGGAAAAACGGGGAAAAATTTCATGAAAACTTATGTGAAGCTTGTGGTGGATCTGCAGGCTGAGAAGTTATGAGCCTGAATTGAAATCACAATCCTCTGAATGGCACACCCGGACTCCCGAAAACATCCATACATGGATTTAGGGTTACGATTTGGACTGCCTTCATGAAACGTGTTTTCGTATTTATCTTTGTTTTGTTTGATCGGAAGTGTATCTTTGCAGTCATTTACGTGAGAAATAAAGCAGTTTGTTTTTGAATTTTAGAAACGCATACGTTATAATGAAATCTTTATGCACCCATTTATAACTTTGCAAAACATTTTTAAGAATGCGAACAATATTAAGCGGTCGAAGGCCAAAATTGTTAAGAAAACAAATACTTAAATTATACTATTTGAAAAATCTAGAAAGATACTGTGTCATTTCTGAATGTCATTTCTGAATGATACATGAGAGTTGCTGACAACATTTTGCATATAAATGATAATAGCATCTTGAAAAAGACCAACCCTTTAGAAGCAAAGAATACAACCAAGCAAATGAATAGCAGACTCGGTTGGATCACGTCTGTTTATGAGAGGTAATGAAGTGTGAAAGAAACACCATACGGCTCCCCTAATACAGGCTTAATCAGTTTAAGTATGACTGAATGGACTACATGATAGTACAAAGACCAGAAAATCTAACAACACTGAAACCGAGAACGAGGAAACATTTTAAACCATTATAAGGAGCTTCAAGTCTGTTGTTGTTGTTATAGTTAATAGAATTTTTAAAGATAAATAAAGTTAATTTAGACAATAAAATGTGAAACTGACCTCATGCCCCTAGCACTGGCTTAAACAGTGTTTTTTTTATAGTAAAACTGACAGTAATAGTTAAAATCTGAATCTGGATTCATGATGAAATGTCTAAAAATATGATTAAATAGAATTAAGTAAAAAGAGAGAAAAAGATACAGTTATCAAAACATTAAATATCTATAATTCTAAGCAAAAAGGGCATAATTCAAGAAATATTGGTGTAAGAGTAATGCACCTTGTGTCATATGACCTGGGTGATGATGTGTAACAACTACTTTATGTTTAAAACAAATCCACTCAGTAATAATCGAGATAGAGTGAAAGTGCACGAAAACTTTTACCTGAAATTCTAAGTCAAAAGGGGAAATAATTCATAAAATACAGGTGCTAGAGGTATTGTCCTTGTGTTACATGTATATGATGTGAATGTGAACTATTTTAAGTTTGAATCTAATCCTCTCTGCAATAACAGATATATAGTGAAAAAGCATCAAAATTTACTTGAAAGTCTAAGTAAAAGGGGGCATTAATTAATAAAAACCTTGTGTACGCGATAGAGGCTGTATTTTTTAAGTGATCTTCATGAAATTTTATCATAATAATTGCCTTGATAAATTAAGGACAAGTTGGAATATGGGTCATCTTGGGTAAAAAACTAGGCCACTAAGTCAGATCAAATAAAAAAACTTGTGTATGCGGTAGGAATTGCATTTTACACTGGATCTTCATGAAATTTGATCATAATATTTGCCTGCAGAAAATCTAGGTCAAGGTTTAATATGGATTATCTAGAGTGGAAAACTAGGTCACACGGCCAAATTTCATGAAGATAAGTTGAAAAATACAGCTTCTATCGCATAGACAAGGTTTTTCTTTTATTTGACCTAGTGTAGTGACCTAGTTTTTTACCCCAAATGACCCATATTCAAATAAGACCGATATTCTATCGAGTCAATCCTTCTAGCCAATTTTCATGAAGATCAACCAAAAAAAAAAGCCTATATCGAATACAAAGCTTAATGTTGATAGACAACAGACGACAGACGCCGAACGCCGTACATCGATCACAATAACTAACCTGAGCATCGCTCAGGTGAGCTAAAAGGTAAGAAATAACAACGAGTAACTGCAAAATTAATTAATTAATTAATTAATTCCCGCAATCGAGCTTGCTTCCATTCTTTTTCTTCCACCAATGTTTCATCCTGTTTATTCATTTTAAGAAACATAAATGTTCATGAATATTAAGTTTTATAGGTTCCGTAAATTTCCAGAATACAATTCTGTACTTCTGTCAAACTTTTGGCCAATAATCTTGCGACACACTGGTGCTCTATATGAATCGGTTTTGATATGCAAGGCAGGGACGCCATGTTAATTGGAAAATGCCATATGCCACATAACTAATTGTTTTGATGCCAAATACCTAATAAATTGTCCAATTATAAATGATTAACACTAATTACTTATTGCAATATGCAATATTCCTATTGCTTAATTGACAATGATAAACATCAAATATGTAATATTTCTTGCGAAATGGTATATAATTGCATGTAGCTAAATATATTCGTTTCTACCAAGCTGGTACATATATGAAGCAGTTGACTTGGACTAAAATTGTTTACACTTTAATTATTTGACCTTGACGAGAGTCATACTGAACAGATGAGTAGTGTGACTGCAATTTCGAAGATCACAGGTGAAAGTATTCTAGAGATGTTGAGTGGAAATGCTTACGGAACCAACAGTCTCTGTCACCATAACGTTTGCCCCATAAGTCTAAACAAATGGATCAAAATGGGTGACTTGCACCCCAAGCGAAATTAGCCTATTAAGTTTCAAAACCATAGTGCAAAGTCCTCTGAAGGTTTTGACTAAAAACTTAATAGCTGACAGATGCACGAACGAACGGACGGATGACCAGCGTCGTCACTTAATACGTTCATTCAATAGCTTTCATGTATCCAATGTTTCATATTTGCATTAGATATATCATTATTCTACAAAAGAATGATGCAAGGTATGGACGAATTTTAAATCTAAGGTCTTTGGATTGTAACACAAGATCCTGTAATATAATAACAAATTCTAGAATGATTTATTACTATTATTATATCACTTTCATATAGCGCCTTTTCAACGTAGAACGGCGCTTTACATAGAAAGGCAGCCAATCAGGGCGCCTGTTCATCCTCTAGCTGTACAGAAACAGAGCGATCTGACACGGAGAAAGGAAGCACGATTAACGGAGAAAGAAAGGAGAGACAGAGAGAGAGAGATAGGGAGAAAGACAGACTGGCATCAGTCGTTAGAGTCATAAATGTAAAGCACTTGGCCATAAAATCAATCCTCTTTGATAGCACTTTCTGTAAAAAATTACATTATATCTAACATCTGACTCTGTTGAGATGAGCCTAGAGAGAAAATGGTTTTCTAAGAAAATATCAGTGTCAGTATGAAGAAAGAATAAACTTTATTACAGAGAACTTGATCTCAGACTTTGTAAGTCTAAGAGAAAGAGAGAGACAACCGATATCTCCGGCTGTCTTAGCATAGCTCTATGTGAATAGACAATCTGTTTCTTCAACGTGTTCTATATAAAGAATCGATACACGCAAAGTATACTATATTCAATTCAGAAAAAAAAAACAACAAAAAACTGTTGCCAAAAGTGGCATTAAATTTTGTCATATTTCAATAATTTGCTGTCATGCAAACATTGATTATATTGAAACTAAATAAAAAGAGGAACCCACGTTCTATAAGCCAGGTGTCAAGAATAGATATTTTGTACTTCTTAACTTATCTCGGGATCCGTAAATCAACGGTCTCCCTACTAAGCTAAGCGGGCGGGCTAGAGGCTGCTTTTTAAGACAGTGAATATCTCCGCAAATTTATCAATAAAACTAAGACTTATATATCCGTGTCTTAATTATAAGAACTAAAACGAGAGAGCCAAGATGGCCATAGGTCGCTCACCTGAGTAACACACCATAACAGTGTATACATGTTTTACTTAGTGATTTTATGGAGACAAATATTCTGACCAATTTTCATTAAGACTGTACAAGAAACATGGCCTCTTGACCTCGTGACCTAGTTTTTTACCCCACATGACCCAGATTTGAACTTGTCCATTTCATAAAAACAAACATTTTCACAAAGTTTTAGGCAAATTGATACAAATAGGTGGCTTCTAGAGTTTTTACAAGCTTTTTCTTCAATTTTACCTAGTGACCTAGTTTTTAAACCCACGTGACCCGGATTTAAAATTATCAAAGAATTCATAATAAGACACATTCTGACCAAGTTGTATGAAGATAGAATACAAAACGTGCCCCTTAGACTGTTAACAAGCTAATTCCTTGATTTGACCTGGTGACCCAGTTTCTGACCCTTAATGACCCAGATGAAAATTCTTTCGAGATTTTATGCAGGCAAACATTCTTTCAAAGATTCATGCACATCAAATGAAAAATGCAGCCCCTATTTCATTCCAAGGTTTTTCTTTGATTTAAACAGGTGACCTAGTTTTTGATCCTAAATGATCCAGATTCGAGCCTGAGGTAAAGATCATCAAGATCATCATTTTGACCAATTTCATGAAGACAGGCTAATAAACGTGGCTTCTGGAGTGTCATTAAGCTTTTCCTTTGATTTGGCCTTAGGCTAGTGACCTCACTTTTTTTATTCTACATGACCCAGTTTTTAAACTGACCTAGAGATTATCAAGTCAAACATTCTGACCAAGATTCATAAAGATTGAGTCACGAATGCGGCCTATATAATATTTAAAAGCTTTCCCTTTGATCTGCCCTAATGACCTAGTTTTTTTATTCCACATGAGCCAGTTTCAAAATTTTCTTAGAAATCATCAAGACAAACATTCTGACCAAGTTTCATAAAGATTGAGTCACAACTGTGGCCCCTAGAGTGTTCACATGCAATTCCTTTGATTTGACCCGAAGACCTAGTTTTAACCCCACATAACCAAGATTCGATACTGACCCAGAGATCATAAAGAGAAACATTTCGAGCAAATTTTTATTAAGACTGAGTCAAAACTGTGGCTTCTGGAGTGTTCACAAGTGTGTTTTTTATGATCTGGCCTACTGTCCTAGTTTTTCACCCATCATAGTGGAGCAGGATGTTGCAAAAGTACTTCAGTTGATGATACAAGCATCAAATTTACAGGACAGTAACTACATTGCATGCGCTTTAACATAAGATCAAGGGCCACTTGAAATGATGTCGTTTTCAAGATGGCCGCCGCAAAGACAAAATGGCCGCCATTTTGTATTTACTTTTCAGTACTTTATTTGAGGCAAGCATGTAATACATTAAAACGATAGCATTTTTATGCCTCCAGCATCTACTGATGCGGGAGGCATATAGTGACTGTCCTGTCTGTCCGTCCGTTCGTTCGTCCGTCCGTCCGTGCCCGCGAAATGATGGTTAAATGACTTCATAACGGTACTTTCTCTTTGATGTCATTCATTCCATTCTGTTTATGTGACCTTTTTCTTTTTATGTGACTGATAGAACAATAGAGAGAACAATGGGGGTGTCACATAAATACCTTTTCGTGAGAACATCAGTCCGTCCATACGAGGTTAACTAAATGGGACCGTTTCGTCTTGCATCAATACCCCTTACTAGAATGACTTGATACTAATGCAGATGTAACCTGTGACCATTCCTCATCTTTAGACATCACCGGACCTCAGTTTGATCTTGACCTTGACCTCATTTTTGACTAAGGTTGCTTTATATGGGCCATCTCTTGGTTCATCAAATGGGACCGTTTCGTCTAGCATCAGTACCCCTTACAAGAATTAATTGATACTAACACAGATGTAAACAGTGACCAGTCCTCATCTTCAAACATCACCTGATCTCATTTTGACCTTGACCTCGTTTTGGACTTACGTGCAAAATCTATCGACAAGGATGCATCAAGCGTTTATTGAACGCAGCCCCTTGGTTTTATTTATACACTTTCGTTTCAGTTTAGAACAGAATATCAATCTGTAGTATTCATATTCTTTTACTTTGTAATCAACTTTGTATGACTAAGCTCAAGGCTTTAGACATCTCAACATTTAAGTTTTTATAACTTGCAGTTTTGTTTTCGAACAATGGTAAAATCTGAAGCACACCAACCAATATAAGTTTTGTATACATTACACTCAGATTACATTCACTGCAATAAATTAACATCGTTAGAAAATGCGCCTTATAAACTACGAGGGGATAAAGAAATAGGACAGCGTGAGCACTTGCAAAGTCAAGAGAAACATTTTCTTAAAATGCAAACCTTAAGAAACTATCTCTGTTGATTTACTTTACCCATGAAACCGTACACATCGGAATTCGCGTTCTAACCGAAACAAAAAAAAATGCATTCTGCATTTAGTCATTTTCTTAAGATTTGTAGCATCAAATTGCTGTGCATAACAGACCTAAGCGGTGGCACTTGCAATTTCCAGTACAGGAAGTCCTTTTGCAGCCACACTTTTGAAGGACCTGGAATCATTCAGCTATAATGACAATTTTATCCGATAAGGGATCCACACATTGTTCTGCTTCAGCCATCCCCAGTTTTGACGGAGGCGGCAGTTGCTGCGTGGAAACAGCTGCTTTACCCCAGACATGACCTGCATGAAAAATTGCTCGTTTGATGAATTGTTTCAGAGCACCTTTTGTTGGTGGAATCGCTTTATACGCTCTTTGTTTCCGGGCAAACAAATCAAGACGAGCTTCATCCATCTTGCATTTTTGTGCTTGATCGAGCATACAATATAACTGATTTTTTTTCTAATATATTCATTTTCTACTTAGTTATTGTGTATTGTCAACACTGAGACTATGAAATACTTTGAACTGTAGCTGTTTCACAAACATTCCATTCCTGACATGCAGATTTCTTGCCCTTGCCGACAAATGCAGAAACAGTGTCGCAACCGGAAAAAGCATGAAGCAATAGCAATGCCTTTGAGTGAGGACCAAGTAAGCAAGCCATAAAATATCAATACACTGCCACAGCAAGAACTAACTAATAATTGTAATTGTTCGGTTCCGTCTGTATACGGAATTTGTCTGCGCTATTTCTCAGCAAGTATTTGCCAGTTTTCAATCCAACCTTGTAATTATTACCAGTACAAAGCCAAGTTGCGCATGTGCGAAGCGGGTTTTATTTGGATGATTTTTTCACTTAGTTATGGCCCTTTATTTTCTTTCTTTATGTGTATATGGAAAACTTTTGTCCGCGCTATTTCTCGGGCATCAATTTCGAGACTTTTATCAAACCTTTCGATTATCATGTACCAAGTCAATTGTACATGAGCAAAGCATGTTTTCCCTTTGAATTTTTTTTTTCCCCATAGTTATAGCCCTTTATTATTTTTTTCTATATATCTTTATGGAAAAAAATGTCCGCGCTACTTATCAGTCATTGTATGCCAGGCTTTTCACAACCTTTTTAATTACTATTATCATTGGTACCAAGTGTAGTTATTATGTGCGTAACACTTTATTTTGAATGATTTTTTACTAAGTTGTGGCTCTTTATTTGTTTCAAATACGAACAGAGTTACATTGGATTTTTTTAAACATACTTTATATGTTAAGTTAACTAGTTGATGACCCTTGCTGTATAATAAAAAAAAAAAAGTTGAAACCCACAGTCTCCAAACACGACATAAACGAAAATGTTACAGGCTTGATTTGATTTGTGGTTATGGAGCCTGCATATCACAGAAACTGCCAAAAGACAAGATTAAAAAGCAGATTACATGGTCCCTTGACCATGACACTGACTTAATTTCTTCTTTTTTTTTAAGATATTGCCATAAAATTCGAACCACTTGCACAGTTTTGAACAAACATTTCAAAACTGACTTTCAGTGACTTTTATCTTGACCTATTTTCTTTTTTTAAGGTACAGCAGTGAAATTTGGAGATCTTCTACAGTTTTGCACAACCTTTTTTGTGCGTCTTTGTACATTTTCTCCTTGTACAATATACAAAGTAATGTATCATATTTTCAATAACTCTGTTCCACTGACAATAAGATGATGTCTGGGGGTATTCATCACCATTAGTGATACGTCTTGTTTTATCTGCACGAAAACTAAATAGTTTAGTTTTATTTTCAACGCATCTAAGAAAGCTATTCCATAATTAACACTGCGAAAAAAGGGTCAATATACGGGAGTGTACGGTCCCGTATATTTCGAAAATACGGGAGTATACGGGATGTATATTACAAATATACGGACCTAATATACGATCCCGTATTCGGAACATCTAATATACGGGAAGTCCGTATATTTGTCATGCATATACGGGATCCCGTATACGCCGAATATACATAAATGTATATTTCCCGTATATATGCAATATACGAACTTTAAAAAAAAATCCTTAGAAATGGTGTTTATTCGTGTCCTGCTTTAACATAAGTTTCATTTTCATGTATTCGAAGGGTCTTGAGACTTTTTTCCCGTATACTTTCCGTATTTTAGAATATACGGAACACGTATACGAGCCTGTATATTCCGAATATACGTAGTATACGGATCCCGTATTTTTGTCATATACGGACTGTGATTGCATCTAATATACGGGGCATATACGGACTTGTATATTCTAATATACGGGCTTCGGATTTTTTCCGTATACGCATGATATACTAAGTATACGGATCCCGTACTTTTGTCATATACGGGGCATATACGGACTTGTATTTTCTAATATACGGGCTTCGGATTTTTTCCGTATACGCATGTTTACGTAGTAAAAGGGATCCCGTATTTTTGTCATATACGGACTGTGATTGCATCTAATATGGGGGGATATAGGGACTTGTATTTTCTAATATAGGGGCTTCGGATTTTTTCCGTATACGCATGATATACGAAGTATACGGATCCGTATTTTTTGTCATATCGGACTGTGATTACATCTAATTAGGGGCATATACGGACTTGTATTTTTCTAATATACGGGCTTCGGATTTTTTCCGTATACGCATGATATACTAAGTATACGGATCCCGTACTTTTGTCATATACGGGGCATATACGAAACTGTACTTTTTGATATACGGGTTACGGACTATTCCCGTATATGAATGGTATACGCAATATACGGATCCCGAACTTGTTCATTTTAGGGAATTTGTATTTGCATCTGATATAGGGGGATATACGAACCTGTAGTTTTTGATATACGGGGCCAGGTTTTTCCCCTTTTTGCAAGATATCAGAGTTTTACAGATTCCATTTTTTGAGTCACATTTAGACTGAATTTGGTTTTCGTATTTCCGGGGAATTCACGGACCAGTATTTCTAAAAGATACATTTACCAGACTTTTCCCTTATATGCATGTGTAGTATACAAATCCCGTATTTTCCTTTTATGTGAATGATTTTGTATATGGGACACACTGAAAGATGGACAAAATGAATGTCGGGGGATATCTACAGCAGAAAACGGTATGTTAGAAAAAAGCAAGACAAAGACAGGGTATGAGAAAAAATTCATATTGTTATTAATTGGAGACATGTCAGATTAAACTAAAATTTTATTCAACTTAAATACTTTTTAAATCAGGTTTTCAACGCTTATAAAATCATTTTCATTTCTTGTCCAAATGAAATAAGCAGAATTAAAATGTGAGTAATCAATAACATCAAGAATTTCTTAATATTATTATGTTCATTTCTAATTGAAAAAACTAGCAATTCGCACATTTTAATTCTGCGCGGTTGACTCAACAAATCATTTGGGGTATCACTTCTTTTACTATTGTCTGTACATGTTTTCGTTTTTTCCCATGAATGCTGATTACCGCTATAGGCTTTTCGATTTGCCGTCTTCTAAAAAGAGCAGTACACCCCTCCTAATGTCCGAAGATGTACTTTAAAAAAGCATGTTGGTTCTGTACTGGAACACGAAAATTGTAAGCAGGTTAAAAATGATGAACCACATGGAAATATTCAGTTTCCTGATCTCAATAAGTATAAAGCTTTATCTGTTGTTACGAATGTCACAGGAACGAATGGCTTATCCGGGCTGTCTGTCTGCATCTTTTGATCAAACTAGTAAAAAACTTCACACATAAGTAAAATTTCTCTATCGTGAAATAAATAGTCGTCCGTTTTCTGATTCCAGTAAAAAAACTCTTGTGTCAACCTGGAATTTAAAAAAAAATGCACGCATTAAAAGTTATAAAAAATGGACTCTTGCAATTCATAGATACTGATATTTATTTATTAAATGATGTGAAAATTATGACGATAAAATGACATGTGGGATGACGACATCATTAAGTGTCAGTACGCCCATACTCATTTCGTCGCGAAAAGAAATTAGATATCATTAAACGTGCCTGTTGATATTTAATACAAAGTTATCTATGTAGTGTTTTATTTGCATTTTATGGTTATATTACGTTAAAATCTATCTCCTAAATTATATTTAATATAAAATGCATGGTGTTCATAGTGCCGTCACACGTTGTCCTGTCAATCCTCCCCTCATTTTGATGGATTGTCTTAAAACTGACATACAGTAATAACAAAATACGGGAGAGACTTTTTTCAAGAGAGATTTTACCTGTCACAAAACTTAAAAAAGCAAAATAAAGTGCGGAAATGGGATCTAAATAACACTTCCCATTTTTTCCTACCAAAATGTCAAAATACAGCCAAGGTATAATTTAAACCAACGCTAGTGTTAACGTAAATTATGCTAAATTAGTGTTCCTTAACCTGTCCGCCATTACGCAATCCTCCGTGTTAGAACTTTTTTCAAAATGCACAATAAATCTTTTGTACAGTTTGGATAAAATATATCAGAGTGACATAACAACATTCTCGCATACCAGAGGTCTACCGTGGTTTCCCGGGATTTTGACGAACATCTGACTGATGGGAATGCATAACAGTCGCGGTTTAAAGGGTTTTTTTTAATTAATATTTCAACATCTCTTTAAACTTTGTGACTGAACAATTTTCTGAACGATATATTTGCCTCTAAACGTTTTAATATTTGGTTAAACAATCTGAAGAGTTTCCAGAATTTCTAATCTCGCGGTCAGTTTTAATATTCTTAGACAAGTAAATATTCATCATAAACGTCCCAATCTCTTTATCATGTTCAAAAAAATTTTAAAATGATCTTAAATCTGGATTTAAAATTATCCAAATCTCATAGATTAACATAAAAAAAAATTAAGAATAATTTTCAGGGTACCAATATAATTTACATTATTCATATTAGAGTTGCCGAATATTCGTAAAAATTATGTAACAGTGTTACTTGTCAAATTCTGTGGTAAAATGAAAGAAATGGTACTAGTTTGATTGAATGTTTGAAGATCGAATTTACAAACTTTACTCGATTTCATTCCTAATAAATGACCACTTTGTTTTGAGATGATTGGTTTTGCACGAGCGCATGTCTATTCGTGCACTGGAACGGGCCCTGGCTAGGTAACAGAAAAACGGTAGACATGCAAAGATAGACCTTCACGCGAGATGTTTTTTGGGTTCTCACAGTTTTTTTTTCGAAATATATAGACCCCAGGCAACAGGCTTTAATATTCCTTAATCAATATTCCTTAAATGCACAGGATATGCTTGACGATAAAATTCTACAAATAACATCTACGGAGTAAAATATTGAAAGAAGGTTCGGTTACAAAGCACAATTATCAGTTCATCAAGGATACCTTTTAAGCTGAAGTTGTCATATTATGAAACGTAAAGTAGGAATTTTCGTTTCTATAAACTATTAGAAAATGTCATATATATAAAAAAAGTTCATGGGTCGCGCCGGGAAACGAACCCTGACCGCAGCGGCAATAAAGAAGTTTTTCCACTGTCGTTACCAATTATAACGCAAAGGAGGGTTTAGTGTTTAATGCGCGTTAAATATACAATTTTTATCGTAAAAATTAGTTAAAACATCTAATTCTCATGTGTTTCCGCAACATTATAGTCTGTCAGTATACGTAGCATAATTATACACCATTAATTATCCATATATTAAAAAAAAATATAATGCCGTGCCATGAGAAAACCAACATAGTTGGGTTTGCAAATACCCATGGATCGAGCCCACCTGCGCATCCGTGCAGTCTGGTCAGGATCCATGCTGTTCGCTTTCAAAGTCTATTGAAAATTAGAAAAACTGTTAGCAAACAGCATGGATCCTGAGCAGACTGCGCGGAAGTTAGCAAACAGCATGGATCCTGAGCAGACTGCGCGGATGCGCAGGTTGGTCTCGATCCATGCTGTCGAAAACTAAGACTATGTTGGTTTTCTCATGGCACGGCTCAATTATATTTTTTTCTGTTCTTGTCGGACGATCTGGAGGCCAGTGCCTTTTTTAGTATTCGTTTAAACATTGCGTTATTTCTTAAATTTATTTTAACCCCAAGATTGCATAAGTTACACCAAAAATAAGATAATTTAATTGTGTCAATGTTTAATCACCCTTTAAATTTAAATTGTTTTACAATATTGCCTGGGGATAAGAAATATCCGGTCAGTGTTGTTTCAAGCTGGGTCAAAAAAATATTTTAAAACCCACTTACTAAAACGTGCTAGGTACTTTAAATTTAATGGTTAACCTTTTAAGTACATCATTTTGCGCCCTGCTGAAAAAAAGACGTTTGGGGTCATATTTGAAGATTTACAGTGTAAAATGGAGTAAAACAGAGAAGAAAAAAATCCCAGTCAATCGGAAATATCGTAACTTTAATTGTTAAAATGTCAAAATGGTCCGTTGAAATCGATTTAAAATAACAGACTAGCTGAGAATTACTTAGCGTTTGTACTGTATGGTCTGAAAGTAAATGTTTGTTTTAGATTTTATAATATGTAACGATTTTAAATATGTTAGATACCATTATTCATATTACTAAATATTACTTTCATTTGACAAATAAAAAGTATTATATATATATTCGACTTGTTCCGCATTTCACTTTATATTAATTTAAACTTCATTCAGTAAAATCGTTAGTAAACCGTTTTGCCTGTAAATGCATCAGATAAAAAATTATAATGACCAAACTATTAGTTATCGATTCACCCACCCCCGTGTTACAACAAAAAACACTTTTCGGAATCGACAAATTGGATTAATTTGTTCTCCCGCTTTATCGGTTTTAAAGATATTACTAAAAATTGGTAAATTACAAATGCAAAAGATCTATAGTATGTATGTATTTTAGGTCACTATAAAAATTCTTTTTAACTTTCAGATAATAATCAAATTCTACATAATATAAAATTTTATTATTACAACCTTTTTTTATATAATACTTTAAAAAAAAAAATACGCATCAAAACCGCTTCTAGACTTACAAAGTCTGTAGAGATAAAATAATCTGTATAGTATTAATTTCTTTATACTGCACTGATATTTTCGCAGAAAAAACATTTTCTCTTTAGACAGAGACAAGAGATGTTGTAATTTTTTGCAAAAGTGTCATCTAGAAAAAAACGTTATTTTGTCAGTTACCGGTTTAAAACCATTTTCTAAAATAAAAAGATTGTAATTATTCACTTTATTATGCTTTTCCCAGATTCCAGTTTTATCGAAAGAATGAACGTGCGTGCCGCCTTATTCATTCTTAAGCTAGCCTCGGCTACCTAGCTTCTACGAAATAAAACTTCTATCTGGAGTTGTTTTTGGGCCTTTCAACTTTAATCTCGTTTAACCCCATGGTATTCATCAAATGATTTTTGACGATATTTTTTTTTTTTATTTCAAAACACTTGCAACATCAACATTTGGTGACTGACAACCTTGTAGACTATCGGATGAAAGAACGAATGAATAATAGTTAATGATTAGTTGTGAAGAAATGATCAATCGAATGAATGAATTGATGAATGAATAACTATTTTTAAGGCTATTCTGAATTTCTTTTTTATATTAAGATTACAAATTAAACTGACCTTTTTGAGCTTCTGAATTTGTTAAAGCAATAAAAAGCAACCCTGTTTCCCATTAATTGAAAATAAAATTTATGGTCTGGTTTGTCACAAAAAAACAGTTTATTAAAAATTAAAACAAATAAATCAAATAAGTACTTACTCGTGACTTCCTTTCCCTCTGAAATATGCAAAATACAGATTATCGCGTGCGGTCACTTGAGCCCGATGTTATCGCTTCGAGATATGAACGCGCGAAGCGTGACGAAGCGTGTTCCCAACTGATTGGATAAACCCAATATTTTTTGCATTAATTTTGTGTTTAAATTTTGGGATTCATCGAGTTTCTGATATTGTCAATTTGCGGGTAGAAAATGTTAGAAATTGTCAGACTGGATTACCAGGCTTAGGGTACATGGGCTATCTACTGATTTAGGTAATATGCGTACAATTATTATCATTAATGTTGCAGTAAAAACTGTTCGGCAAATAATATGTACAGTTTATTTTGTGGAGATGGGTAAATCAGTGTAAATGCTTTTATCATTTGATTTAATGAAAGAGACTCATTAATCTTTTGCCAATTTTTTTTCGAGCGTTTTCGTTAATTTTTTAAACAATATTTGTATTTTATACACTCAGTCAATAAGTGTCACGCCATCCACGTTTTCCACGGTTATCATTTTCTTTTAAAGTAAAGTAATGTGATGTTATCGCTACCTGTTTTATCTTTATAAATTTTTATTTTTTCTCTTTAAAATATTTATTTTTAGTACGCTTGTGACTGGTAATGTATCTTTTTTTTGTCTAGAATATTTTAAATAATTGACTTTTTTTACAAGGGTGAATAAAGATAATTTTTAATATTAAATGGACCATAAATATCACGGTTCGTTTGACAAATAAGTGGAAAGTTTGCAAATAAATTAGGGGAAAAGGTATGGCCAAAAACTCGAAACCCCCTCCCTGATATTGGCAGCTAAACGCTTTGCCGCCAAACTACCTGCACATGCGATGTATAATAAACAATAAGAATTATATATGTAATAAATTTTATTTCTATTTATTTTGGGCATTGAAAATGAATTTTGGAAAAATACGAAAATATTCACATGTGGGTAGGTCAATACTAAAGGACCCTACATCCACGAGAAATAAAATAGTCTGCCACAGTGTTACTACAGTGGAATAGAGGGGACAGGAAACATTTTATTTATCACGTGCACACGTGTTAGCACCACATTCACACATGTTAGATACCACGTGCGAATGTGTTTTATTAACACGTGCGCACGTAATAAACTATCTTAGCTAACACGTTCGCATGTGATAGCTATCACGTTCGCAGTTGTTAAATGCACGTGCGAACGTGAAATATTACCAACGAAACTAATCGAGATATCAGCCTTTTTTTCAAAAACAAGAAACACTTACTTCGTAAAATTTCAGCTAACTATATATAAACTTCCATATGAAAGACATCCATTTAGAAAAATTGCAGATCTTTCACGCTTTTTTATTGATCAACTAAACACGTGCGCACGTGTTAGTTATCGCATGGGCAATGGTAGTATGACGTGCTGTCACTTGCGCACGTGTTTGTTTATCCACCGCGCACGTGTGAATTACCCATACGCACGTGGTAGCTAACACGGCGCACAGAAAAAATAAAATATTTCCAATGTCCTCGCTATGCCACCGTACTATACATAGAACATCTGCAGAATTACTTCGAAACAAAAGTCAACGGTTATGAAAATATTTTTCGCTTAATGATTTTTAATTTAGTAACAGTTGAAAGTGAACATTGAAACAAAAAGGTATAAAATACATATTTTATAGCTCTTTGAATTATATTAAACTGAATGACTTTCGGTAGATTATGTGCTTTCTTTATTACAAAAAATGCTATGTTTCTACATGTTGGTTTAAAGATTCGACCCACCTGGAGTGGGTTTCCGTGGTCGAGTGGTTTTGATCGATGACTTCAACCAGTTGCCCGTCACCGATGCGGGTTCAAGCCTCACTCAGAGTGGGTTTTAAAAATTTTCCATGTGAGGAAGACATTAAGCACGTGCTCGCACGTCACGATGAAAATAATGCACGTTAGGCAGCTGGGGTATTCTCCCCAAAAAACAGGAAAGTCGCTTAAAGGACCAATAAGTGTGTCAGCGCAACGTTAATCCAAACAAAAACACAAAAAAACGACCTCTCGGTCGGTAGCAACGATACTGTATTAAATCGAACGAAAGGCGTTTGTTCGAATCTTTGGACGCAGACACATTTTATCGATTATTTTCATCTGTAAAATAATATTAGAATTGATTTCATAAGTAAAATATCAATACATGTCTTATATACTTTTTCAGTAAAAAAATATAAATGGATTTGTTCCTCTTTTTTCTATAAATATTTGCATTGTATGCGCAAGTGTTGGAAATGTGCAGAAAAAGAGTTTAATTTTATGCTTGCATTAGATTTTTTACAATGGCGATGATCCACGGATGTATTTATCACTACAAATAATTTGGGATGGATTGATTTATCCTTTTTTTCTCAATCGGCTTTAGTTTTTAATGATTTAAAATAATTTGGGAACGCGCTAGATGAAATGATGGATTCATTCATGTTTGATTTTAAATTTATACCTGTTTTGGTCCGTGAATGCTTTTTTCAGTTCATGTCATATTAGTATTAAACATTTCTTTCTTTCAATATTGGCATTCATTCTACATACACGTACAAGTTCGAAAACATGCAAAACGTTTGACCTTTGAAAGGCCGGAGAATATAATTTTCACTACACATATTAATTGCATCCCGTATTTTGAAATATATAAATTATTTAAACCCGTATTTCCGGCATATACGGAAATATACGGAGTTGTATACCAAGCATTTTACGGACATATACGTCCGTATTTTCGAAATATACAAATTATTTAAAATCCCGTTTTCCGGCATATACGGGAAATATAAGGAGTTGTATACGAAGAATATACGGGAAATTTAATCCCCGTATTTTCAAAATATACAAAACTATACATATCCCGTATATCCAGAATATACGAGAAATTTCGGAGTTGTATACAAGAATATACGGAAAAAAATAAGTCCCGTATTTTTAAAATATACAAATCATTTAAATCCCGAATTTTTGGGATATACGGGAAATATACGGAGTTGTACACCAAGCATTACGGGACATATTTCGTGCCGTATTTTCGAAATATACAAATTATTTAAATCCCGCATATACGGGGAAAAATACGGAGTTGTATACGAAGAATATCGGGAAATTTAATCCTGTATTTTCGAAATATACAAACTATACATATCCCCTATATCCAGAATATACGGGAAATATCGGGGTTGATATGAAACTATACGGGACATATTCGTCCCGTATTTTCGAAATATACAAATTATTTAAAACCCGTAATTTCCGGCATATACGGGAAATATACGGAGTTTTTATACAAAGAAATAGGGAAATTTAATCCCCGTATTTTCGAAATATACAAACTATACATATCCCGTATATCCAGAATATACGGGAAATATACGGGGTTGTATATGAAACATATACGGGAAATATACGTCCCGTATTTTTGTAATATACGGATTTATGTATTCCGTACACCAGACATATACGGGAATATACGGTGTTGTATACGATCAGAATAACCCTTTTAGATTTCCCGTATTTCAAAAATATAGGGGTATTTGTATACTAAGAATTCCGTATTTATAGTATACGGAAATCCGTATTTTATTAGTATACGGACTTTTAAATATACAAGCCCCGTACACGCCCGTAAATTTTTGTTTTACCGTATTTTTCCCGTATACGGGTTAATATACGGATCCGTACAAATCCCGTTTATTAACTCTTTTTACGAAGTGTAAGGAGGTCTTCTATTAAATTCTTTTTGACATTATCAAGAGTTTGAAATAGAACATAAACAAAAGCACAGATACTTAAACTTACAATGATATATTCAAATTTGGTATCTGTTAATACAAAGTATGTACTATTTTTAATTTGAAGGCCAAGGGACTATCCTCTTACCGCCTTCAATATATATTTTTAAAATTTTGCTGTATGGGATACGACTTGTTTTTTATTTTTTGATGTTTTTCCTACACCTAGAACGATTGTTTATCCATGGGCATGTAACTCTTGTGCGATC
>NW_026462023.1:0-75370 GCF_021730395.1 Mercenaria mercenaria | reverse complement strand
ATTCTTTCGTGCAAAGTAAGTACTTTTTCTAATTTTCATTTCTACAATTTTCAAAATTTCGTTTCTGTCTACTAATTGTAAGTTCTATTTCAAACCCAATCTGTTTCTTACGGAAGAAAAAAAAAATATCTAACCAAGTGTAAAAAAAAAATAAGTGTGAAACGTCCCCGAGGAATAACACGTGAAATTTCCAGAAAATCTCCAAAATGGAGAATATTTGGCATTGGCGACCAGAAATAAACAACAGCGAATTCCCGTAGAGAAACTGAAATTTAGTTGCACGGGAAAACCAGACGATTGTTGCAAAACTCCTGGAAATTCTCGAGGGTGACTTTTTTTTATTCAAAAAACCATGTTTTATGTTCTTTGATCCCGTTTCATTTCTTCATATCGGCCCAAAGTTGAGGTCCAAAATTAGGTGGGACAGACTATAGTTAAGATCTACTCAGTAATACGTTATACATTTGTGAAGCAGACAGGTGTATCATAGAACAAGGCGAGTGCACTAGAACTTCTTTGAACAAGTGAGTGAAGTAATACAAAGTCCCCTTCTAGAAGGCAATTGATTCTCACATTCTGACTCTGATTCCAACATAATGCTCTGATATATGTCCATGCATAAACAATATTGTAATATATTTATATGTAATATGTAATAACACCTTGTTTGGATATATAAAAATTTCCAGTTGTTGACTGTTTATAACATCTATAAATATAAAAAAATATTTAATTTCAAGTTTGATAAAATTTCATTTTGACATTGGTGGGAAAATATGAGAAAAATGTAAGAAATCATCATAAAAAAGGGAAGTAATTCTGAAGAAAATACACCAGCACATTTTTTAATTGGGCCCATATGATACATGAGCTTATATCAAATTATTTTACAGACTGGACAGGAAAAGATCAGTGTTGATCTTCGACCTTCAAATGTGACATTGACCTTTGTGCTAGGCGACTTGGTGTTGCCCTTAAAATGGTCTCATTATGGGTAACATTTGTCTCAAGTAATATTAAAATCCCTTAATTGATTGAGTTATGGACTGGACAGAAAACAAAAGACTACTGACCTTTGACTGTGACATTGACCTTTGAGCTAGGGATATGGCTTTGTGCAAGACACGTTGTCTCGGGGGTGGGGGGACACTTGAGTCAAGTAATATCAAAATCCCTTAATAGATGACAGAGTTATTGACCGGACAGGAAATGAAACCTATTGACATTTGAACTCTCTAAGTGGGCTCTTGACCTTTGGGATATGTGGTCTGGGTGTTGCGCATGACACATCATCTTATTATGGGGAACATTTGTGGCAAGTAATATTAATTTCCCTTTATGGATTGTTGGGTAACAGTCCTGACAGGGAAAAAGCCATCTTGATTTTTGACGCCCAAGTGTGACCTTTACCTTTGAGCTAGGGGTCAGAGTTTTGTGTATGACATGTCATGTCATCCAGGGGATAATTTGTGTCAACTAATAATAAAATCCTGTTTTGCATGACAAATAATAGACCGGACAGGAAAAAAAAACTATTTGGGCTAGAGTTCTAGGTGTTGCGTCTGACATGTCATCTGATTATTGGAAACATGCATGCCAAGTAATTTTGTAATCCCTTGATAGATCACAGAGTTCTGGACAAACATGAAACAGATCCTATTCATGCCATGTTAACATTTGACTGCTTAAATGTGTGACCTTAACTTTTAAGTTAGGGATCTGAAAGTTCTGCATGACACATTGTCTTATTATGGTGTACATTTGTGTCAAGAATGTTAAGATCCCTTCATTGACGATTGAGTTACAGACCAGACAGGAAGAAAAAGCCCTCTTAATCTTTGACCTCAAAGTGTGACCTTGACCTCTGAGCTAGGGCTCCGGGTGTTGCGCATGCAACGTTGTCTAATCACGGGAAACATTTGTGCCAAGTGAAATTAAAATCCCTTGATGAATAACAGAGGTATGGTCCGGACACGAAATTGCGGATGAACGGACGGTCGCAACGAGAGAATGACGAACGGGTGGACGAACGGAAAGCATAGTCCTATAGTCCCCGAAACTTGTTTTCAACCAGTAGGGGATTAATAATCAATTAAATGATGTTTATAATGTACATTTTAAACATATGCTTTGTAACATTTCAATGTATAAAAAAAATCATGGATATTGATTACGGATTATTGATCAAAACAAATAACTTTAATCTTCAGTTGTAAATATTTTGAGCAGTTTACTTTAAACAGATACTTAAATGTTAAAAAGTAATTGATTTGCTGTGTTATAAAATGAAGACGATGTTTAAAATTAACTAGAAATGTGCGCGTAGTGATCAGGTATGTTGGGCACGGGTGGACACTTGGATAGAACCGATCGTTCGCAAATCAGATGCATCAAGTACCCTACGTGTATCTTCATCAGTATTTACTTTAAAGGCATTTTGAGGCAAATCTAAGAGTCTGATAATTTAAAATCAGTTTTTAACATTAAAGTGAACATTAGTAGTTTAATAGTTAGGAGTCTAATGAGCTTCATATAGAATAAATACCTACCTTTTCGAAAAGTAAAAACCATCAAATGAATAGAAATAGATGTATGATTCATTGTGGCGTGATATCTCTTTATCTCTTTCTAGGTAAACTAAAGTCATAAAACAGTAGGATTTATAACAAAATTCTTGTTTGTAGTCTTAATATATCAAGTGTCATGCCAAGCTTGACTAAAAGTCGGTCTAAGTTTGTAATGGATAATAAATCTATTCCACAAGTGTTGACGTTTTGGTTTCTAACATAATTCAATCATATTGAAGCATGTTTTTAATCTATAAAAGTACTTCATATTGTTTTGCCAACACTTCATTTAAAGCACTCAATCAAAAAACGCTCGTTCATGATAGTCTTGAAATTCATAAATTTTACTTCGCAATTTGAATAAACAATTTAGGTATTCTTTGAATATAAAAGTAGAGTAAAGTGTTTGTTTATTATAGTGTCACCCCCACTGAAAGGACCAGCAATACAAATGATTTATGAGACACCTACATTACACTGAACAGCATTACTTCCCGATTCCAATTTTTTCATGCCAGGCTCCAGGCAGGTAGGCAATCGGTAACCGTTTTCAGCTAGCTGGCTCACCAACCGGTCTCTCTTTAGTAACAGGCCCGCCTCTGACAGGGCCCGAACCTTCAACTTCCCGATGGCGCGACAGGTGCCTTATCCATTAGGCCACCGCAGCATATTTGTTACGTCGAAGCATATGGTGATTTATAGTACATATACCGCTTGTAAAATAATTGAGTCTCGTTTAGACCGAAAGTTTACGCCAAAATATTGAAATCTTACGCGTAGTCAAACTCCATTATAAAACATAGTACAAAGACAAAATTTAGTTGTTTTTTTTAAAGTACAATATGAATACTACAAACTCTTACGATTTTTTGTCGAACTTTTCCTGGATATTGCATTGGACACAAAACGACAACCCCATGTAAATTTAATTTAAAATGTTGTACATGCATTACTGACCACAGCTAGCTAGGTAAACCCACTGGCACCAGAACAGAAAGAAAATGCCTCTGTACATGTTATACCCTACCCCTAGGTATTCTATAAGAACCATGGTCATGAACGGGAAAATATACTAACCCGTTTCAATCGCGCATTTCATACCTAAAACACGCAGTTTGGTAAATGTGTACTACGGACATCAAACAAGTTGTAATTTATCTTCCATTGTGTACCGGTCACATTTCTTCAATACATCGTATTTTAGAAAAACAACGCGTAGTTTATAGTTATTTCAACATTACACAAAAAACTTGCTTGAACTTCCCTGGTGTATTTCCGTTCTAGATTACAAAACCACTCTGATTGGCTAATGTGAAATGTATTTCAATCGTCATTTTACTACACGTGTTCGCTAAAATGTGAAAATGCAGCATAAATGTGCAAAATGAATAAGATAAACACAACAGATGCAGACTAATGTACGATTTTAAATTAAAGATCATATACAAGATGAATTTCATTCATCATTTCGAATTTTATTGTAAAAATGTGATTTTCTAAATTCTGTTTTTGTATATTTACATTTCGCCAAACATGTGCACACTGCCGTGACCTCTAGACCGGATATTCATTAAGGAAGGTCAAGCAAGTTTTTTCTGTAACGTTGACGAAAGCATAAAATATGTTGATAATCTCAGCAATATGGAATATTGAGACAATGTGACTGATGCACGATGGAAGATAAATTATCGCTTGTTCAATATACTAGATACCCATTCCCCGAACTGCGCGTTTAAGGGAACGCATACTTTGAAATTAGAAAAAAAGTGGGTGGGGTATGATAAAATTTACCTGGAAAAAAGTACAAGATTTTGGTACATGAAATGGATACTGTTTCAACTGTTATAAGTACACAAAGGATTGCTCACTAAAATAAAAATGAGAAAAACTGAAACAAGAAAGTTATTTTTGAATTACATAAGACTTATTGTGTACATTCAAAGTCAACAATTAATACTTTTTCGTGCGAAAATAATAGTGCTTCATCTTGTCCAAACATTTATCAATCTCCTACAGATTCTAATTTAAAGAAAGAATGTGAAATAAGTTCACTGTCTTGCTTTTCATTTCGCATATGTAAGCTAAAACACATTATTTAGTTTGTTTACAAAGTAGTGCATAAGAAAATATACGGTGGTCAAGGAATGCCACATTCCAAAACTTAAAGAGTATATTCCCCTTAATACATTAAACATTTATCGTTACAGAAGTCTAGTGGCTTGCAATAAGGGCCTAGAAATGTTGCCATTATTAATTTTTAACTTGGTATTCATGAACTACAATGCACTTAAATATCAAAACACATTCAACAAACTTTTGAAAATGTATTGTCTTAAAAATCCCTAAAATAAGGTATGGAATTTGGTTGAGAGATCCAATCAATGTGTATATGTGCAAAGTAACATTCTTATCTTGTTCACAAAACTTACTAATGCACAGCAGGAATGTCAATGATCAAAACTGGACGAATATACAGTTATCCTCACTTTAATGTCATTTATAATTTGTCCTTGAATTCTCCACCATACTTTTCATAACTGTGTTTGCACGAGTTGCACGAGAATTCTGTCATTCACGTAAATAAACGGGGTCAAATAAGTTGTAAATGCAATATCATCTAAACTGTAATTAATGGATTATGCAGTTCAAGAGAAACTTTATCGCATAACGTAACGAACATGTATAATGTTGTAACTATACTTACACTGATTTAAGTAGCAATCGGTTTATAAGTGACTTTATTGATTCATTTTGTGTTTTGTTATTGTTGTCAAAAAGTATAACGGAAGTGCCTCACAACTGAAGCGGAAACCAGTTTGATGCGCAAAGAAGTCCACTGTAAGTAATGTTTTTTGATAAATGTCCACAGAAATTAATAATTTTTTAATATTAAAGACGAATATCTGAATAGGATTCATTATTTGATAAGAAATTATAATCACCGACATGTTTTTTTTAAAAAATCGTACACATGCTGACACCTAAGTTGTCTCCCGTTGTTTATTAGAGTTACCTTTCGTCCGGCGCAGTAATACATTTGCAGTGAATCGCCGAGAAGTCGTGGGAAAATTAAAAACCATGTAAATAAACTAAAATTAACCATCTTTTCAAGATGAATTTCAAGTGATCGACATTATGCATTTAACCCGCCTGACCTGTGTAGCATCTTAGATATCTGTTCTAAGGTATTTATTGTGTAGAATGTCATGTTATGCCCTTGCAATGCTAATCCCACTCTGATTTTTTTGTTTACATTTTTTATCAATGAGAAATATGGCGTCCATCCCGAGTTGAAATGACGTGGCGTTAAATTTTTACATGTTTAAGCAAACCTGGTGTGTTAGAAAGAAAATTTCATCCCTTCAACATTATTTGGAACACTGTTATTGTACAAGACCTGTTTTTTCCTTATACAAAAGCTTAATATTTTGTGTTGAATGTACTTTCACAAAGACCTCTGTTTTCCTATTACATTCATAGTACCGCATCCTTATCCACAAAGTACTGAATATTACAGGTGTCCATCAGTATTATATCAGTTTAGGAATATGTTTTTTATTTTCCCACCATCGATTTCTTGAATATGCACCCCTTCCGCATTTCTGTATGAACTGTGAATGTAGCAATATGCGTCCCCTTAAGGCCTATGCTATTTTGACATATGTAAAATTCCTATGTAAAACTGAAATTGTCGTAACAACACGAGAAATGCACGGGATTAAAGAGAAACTAATAATAATGAGAAAATGTATCTCCAAGTAAATTATAAAGTATCAAAAACACTCAAAAGCATGTCCCAACAGTGTACTAGAAGAAAATGCATAGAAATTTTCGGTGCAAGTATTTGGTACCATAAGTCTGTCATATTTATACAATATATATATTAATAAATCAAGGATATGTCAGTGTAAATGAGCTGAGCGTTAGTTTTCTAAGAAATCGTCGTAAAACTGTGTTACACAAATCACACGTGCACCGCTTTTTTACAAAAACATGTCCGCCATGTTTTCTTCAGTGAACGAAATAAAAGAAGTGTTTTACCTTGGATTTCCTTATTGTATAGTACGATTCACTTTCTAATCTAAATAAAGCATCACTTTTTTATAACATCCCGCCGTCCGATCTTTCTGATCACTTAACGATCACTCACAATTATAAAATAAATCCAACGTGTCATCAAAATTATCACTTTACACGGCTTATGGACATCACGACCTACTAACATTAAATTTGTAATCATGAGGCAACTAAACAAATGATGAAAGATCGGGGCTTTTTCAAGATATGTTTTATTTTCTGCCATTTTCTGATATTCTAACCTTTAAACAATCGAATAGTATGCACAGAAATAACGAGGACTTTATGCAATATAGCTTTTAGTTTAAATTTTGGACCTGTCTTTTTCCAGCCCAACAACAGACACGTATATGTCACAAACCCGGCTTGTCCTCGAGTAAAATGTCAAAGGTTACTAGAACATAAATACAATAAATAAACAATCGCTTACAATGTTTTTGTAAGTCCTGTAAGATGAAACGGCTCATGTTTATACATTCATATATATTCCGTATCGGGAACATTGACAATCACAGTTCGATCTTTTCCTCGAACATGAAAACAGTAACTTTTATTCCTTTGTTTACATTTCAAACATGACGATTCACATATACGTTCAAGAACGTAAATTTCCTGCTTTCCGACGCACATGGTGTGTAAACTTTTTTAATTAAAAGTATAGTGTATTCGGCAAACCATTTGTAATTTCTGACCGTAAATATCATTTTGAGTATCATTTATGTTCACGAAATTTAATTGAATATTTAAGTTTTATACTTGCAAAAAAAAAAAACACGTGATGGTCATGGTCGCTGGCTTCGAATTCCCCGCCCATTACCGACGTGGGATGGAACCTTGATGTGTAAAACTTTTCACGTAAGGAAGCCATCCAGCTGAGGTTAGTGTCTCGATCTAGGTACTAGTCTAAGCCCCAAAACATGTCTGGAGGGGCACTTGGAGTCTTTCCCCACCAACAATACCTGGGAAAAGTTTATTATGTCGTTTCGGTGTTACTCTCATCATACAAAATAAAAAATCTTCCCGTTTTGGTTTGTTTGTTTGTTTATATTTTTATATAAATGAATATGCAAAAGTGTATTTGTTTGTTTCAGTGTAATGTGAAAATATATAATTACAATTATATATCAACAGTGAACGTCACATGCATTATATTTTCACGAGGGTTAATTCTTTGATCTTATATGTAAAACAAACATATTCCTAGTGTTTAAAAAGTAAAAAAAGGTCTTGTTTATTAGAGTGCCACTTTTATAGAAAGGGCCAGCCAATTTGGCTTATGAGATACCGTTATTGTGCTTTCCAATTACCTCCCAACTCCTACCACTATGCCAGGCGCCATGCGGATAGAAGTCGGTAACCATTCATTCAGCTCGAAGCTCAAGAACCGGCCTTATCGGATCGAATCCCATGACAAACACCCCCATTTATATGTATATGAGTATGTACTCGAGAAATTATATGTCAATTGTAAATAGTACGTATTCACAGTGCAAATCATCCTTGCTAATTAATACGTACGATACGTTTGCTTTCTCACTGTCTAACATGTCCGAAATGATCTATTCGATTTTTATCATAGAGTTCTAGTTTAATTTTCACCTTAAATTAAAGAAAACGTGTTCATTGCCAATATAATTTTAAACTTTGAAGTTTAGTAGGTTGTAGCATTCTCTAGATCAAGGGTATTTTTATTACCTTCTGTAGTCAGTTATTTATTGTAAAAATGCTTTTTAACCAAAGTGGAAAATATCAGGTACTTGAAAATGCAGCTTTCTGAAAGGTCAGTAAGAATTCTCGATGTCATTTGTCAGACATACCGTGTAAATAAATACTATTACATAATTAATACGGATATTTCTTTTGTTGCACTTTGCGGACTTATGATAAAGTTATATATATCTGTCTGAGCAGTACAACCCCTGTAAATGTGCACTACGTATTTTGCCAACACCTTGTAAATTGTAATGTGTTTTTTTAGAATGTAATAAATGGAAACAGAAAATAGCTCTCCGCTCATTTACACGGATAGTTCAGCTTTATTATGTATATTATAGTTTTTCGCAGTTATGCAAACTGACATAGAATACTGTCACCGAAAATTGTGACATGAACATACTGATAACTTTTCCCACTTAAGTCTTTTAATTAAAGTAAGAGTTCAGCACTTCATGGTTTTAATCTATTGTCACTTTGGAAAAAAAATTGTTTTACAGTAACTTCGAAATTCCTCAGAAATCATATCATGTTCCCCACCCACCTAATTCATAATTTCAAAATAGCATAGTTCTTAAGTTGAGAAATTTACGATTGAAACGGGTTAGTATATTTTCCCGTTCCTGAGTCCATGGTTCTTATAGAATACCTAGGGGTAGGGTATAATATGTACAGAGACATTTTCTTTCTGATCTGGTGCCAGTGGGTAAACAGGTACACATCGATGGTTCAGCGCTACACTGTGGTGGCTGATTTCTGCCATTTCGTGTGTTCGTGTCGGCGAGGCGAAATGTCGAAGTAACGAAAACACGAAAGGTCGAAATAATGCTTATTTGTCGTGTGTTCGCCTTTCGACTTCCGAGGCGAATACACGAAGTAACGAAACACTGAAGGCGAAATAACGAAATTTCAGAGGCGAACACACGAACTTTTGTATTAATCACTTTTCATATCGGCGGGTATTAAAACTTCGTTATTTCGCCTTCAATGTTTCGTTACTACGTGTATTCGCCTCGGAAGACGGAAGGCGAACACACGAAAACTGAGCTGTTTTCGACCTTTCGTTACTTCAACCAGCCGACACAAACACACGACAAATGTATCGTATAGGGTCTGCCTTAACCCACCATAATAATGGCGCAAACTGGGGCGTAATTTATATGAGCCGCTCCATGAGAAAACCAACAATGTGCGTTTGCGACCAGCATGGATCCAGACTAGCCTCCGCATCCGCGCATTGTGATCAGGATCAATGCTGTTCGCTAACGGTTTCTCTAACTGCAATAGGCTTTGAAAGCGAACAGCATGAATCCTGACCGGTCTGGATCCATGCTGGTCGCAAATGCACTACATTAGTTTTCTCAAGGCGCGGCTCATATATGAATTTTATACCAGAACTGAAGTATACTTGAAGAGTGACATGTTTTAGTGCATATGAAACATTTTCTATGATAAACTGAGAAAAAAATGTATAAATGGTAAAACACATTATTAGACATGTGTGACGGAGGTCGGAGTTCGGAGAGCGGACATCGGAAAGCGGAGTAAATATAGGGGTTTAGATATTAACATTATAAATAAAGGTGTTGTAGGAACACGACAATAGTCATTTTTAAGTTTATATATCGGACCCTTCAATCTGTCTGGTGCTACTACTGGGGTGTTTGTGTGTGTGTGTGTGGCGGGGAGGGGTGGCGGGGGGGGGGGGGGTTATGGCGTGTCTGTGTGTTTCGGGATTGTTCGAACACACAGGTAAGCTATACTCCGGTAAAGATCTCTCTGGGCAACTGTTCTTCAGGGATCTCATAGCGAGTTTAGGATAGTTTTAAATAATATGTTTATAATTCTATTGAATAATATATCGGAGGTTGATTGCGAAACGGTAATAACCTCCAAATAATATTAAACAAGAAATATCTTTAAAAATGATGGTCGGCGAATTGTAATAAGGAAAGAAGTTTATGAATTTTTCATCTAACATTCATCTTTTCTTTTTTTTTTCCTTTTTAATTTTTCGCAAAGGTTTCGTAGGGTTGCAATTTTGTTTCGTTTATCCTTAGACGAATAATTACAGCAGTAGTTTGATGAAGATTCGTGAAGCGGTTCATGGGAAGAGGTCATTAAACGTGTTTATATTTTTAGCTAAATTGGTCCCTATCCCCATTTGTAACAAAATAGCAGGAGACCTTACGATATTGTTACACATCGAGTTTGATAAAAATCCATTACATTTTAGTGGTTAATGCGAAGAAAGGCATATCTACTTTTAGCTATAGTGGTTCCTAATAGGGCCCAAGTTCCTATATAAATAAATTTGGAAGAGGGCCTTATAATGATGCTCCAGACCAAGTATGACAAAGATCCACCAAGCTGTTCATGAGACGCTGTATAAAGGCATTTCTAGTTTTAGCTCTAGCAGCCCCTAAAAGGGGTCAAATGTCCCAGCTGAACAAAGTCGGCTGCGGGCCTAATAAAGATGCTACAAATCAAGTTTGATTAGAATACATGAGAAAAAATCAATTAAAGGATTTTTTTATTTATTATTTTTATTTATTTCTAAAATAGGCCAACTGATCCCGCTTTAACAAATGCATATTCGCTATTCATGAATCTTTGGACAATGACGTTACACCTATAAAAAAGTGAAGGTCAAGCAAAACACACAATTGTAATTATTTCAATATTTCTGTTTCATAAGCAAAGTTTGACCGTAGTTATATCACATAGATAAACTGTATGCAGAATACCTTCATTTCAGTGTAATGAGATTCAGTCATTATATAGCATATATATAATGAAATAGATTTCAACTGAGTTCAATATTTGCATACCATACTAAAGAAAAATATTCATATATAATAAATCAGTTAAATAATTTATAACAAATATATCAAAGCAAACAAGTACTCATTTTAATATGCAATCTGAATAAGTCACAAAAGCAAGAAACCTTTTCATATACAGACGACAATTGTAAGAAGGAAAATCTTTTAAAAAACACTTCTCTACATAAAAGACTCTTATCACATCCTTATTCATGTGATACGCAGACCGTATTCATCTCTTTTTTTAATTTGATATATGTTGGTATTTGAACAGGTTTGTATCATATTTATTAAACTTACTTATCATTTTGAGATATATCAATATCCTTGCTAAATATACTGAGCCAAAGTTAGCTTTAAAACTGTGAACAGCGTCGTTTAGGATAAACGCTTTGTCTACATTTCACTCAGCGTAGCACAATCGACAGAGTGAAAGAAATTGACACTCTCTTTCAATCAGGTAGAGTGTTGCATAAATCTTCCATTTTGATAAATTTGATATTAATTTGTAGCCATTCTGCAGATCGGTCTTGTGAGGGATGTAGTTGTTCTGCAGATCGGTCTAGTGAGGGATGTTGTTGTTCTGCAGATCGGCCTTGTGAGGGATGTAGTTGTTCTGCAGATCGGCCTTGTGGGGGATGTAGTTGTTCTGCAGATCGGCCTTGTGAGGGATGTAGTTGTTCTGCAGATCGGTCTTGTGAGAGATGTAGACGTTCTGCAGATCGGCCTTGTGAGAAATGTAGCCGTTCTGCATATCGATCTTGTGAGGGATGTAGTTGTTCTGCAGATCGGCCTTGTGAGGGATGTAGTTGTTCTGCAGATCGGCCTTGTGAGGGATGTAGTTGTTCTGCAGATCGGTCTTGTGAGAGATGTAGTCGTTCTGCAGATCGGCCTTGTGAGAGATGTTATTGTTCTGCAGATCGGCCTTGTAACTTGTAAAGCCTTTCTGCAGATCAACCTTGTGAGGGATGTTGTCCTGCAGATCGGTCTCGTGACGGATATAGCCGCCCTGTAGATCGACCTCACGCTGCAACCACAAATTCGAATTTGCCATTTGCGGATGCAAACTGGAATGATTTGCAACCAAAAATGACGATGAACTTACACAACCAGAGCAGACTAACAACGAGCAGAAGCGAAGACAGAATTAAAAAGTCACTCTCTATACTCATTAGGGAAAATCATACTATATATCACTTTATTGTATAAATGAAATTAACCTGAGATCAAATCCTTTTTATACTTTATAGTGGTATGTCAATATTACTTTTATTTATTTTAGGACAACCCCTATATTTACTCCGTACTCCGATGTCCGCTTTCCGTCTTCCGACCTCCGTCACACATGTCTAATGATATGCCCGGTAAGACTGACAGAAGCTTAATGTATGTAGCCTACATGTAAATTTAATATTAATGATAACATACCTACACAATGACATCTTTTATGGAATATAAATCATTAGCTTTCGTTTGAGGACAAATATTATTTTATAAATGGTAAAACACATTATTTAGGTAGCATATATGTAATTGTTATGCGCCTGCTTACCGGAAGACGAATACACGAAAGGACGAAATTGCACATTTGTCGTGTGTTCGTGTCAGCGGGTCGAAGTAACGAAAGGTCAAAAGGTCGAAAACTGCTTATTTCTCGTGTGTTCGCCTTTCGATTTTCGAGGCGAATACGAATACACGAAGACACGTCATAAGAAGGGCGACAACACGAAAATGTGATACCCGCCGACACGAAAAGTGATTAATACAAAAGTTCGTGTGTTCGCCTCTAAAATTTCGTTACTTCGTGTTTTCGCCTCGAATGTCGAAAGGCGAACTCACGACAAGTAAGAGCTGTTTTCGACCTTTCGTGTTTTCGTGTCTTCGACATTTCGACCCGCCGACAGGAACAAATATGCACTATTTCAACCTTTCGTGTTTTCGTTACTTCGATATTTTGCCTCGCCGACACGAACACATGAAATGGCAGAAATCAGTCACCATAGAACACTGCGCTAACTGTATTGATTTATATAGGGAGATAACATAGCTTTTTATTGAACAGTCGACCTATAATATCACCTGTTTATATACATGTAAATCATATGTGAACAGATAAAACAAGTTGGATAAATTGATGGTGTTTGGATTTTTTGTGTATAATTCAGTAATCATGTAAATTTTCAAAATAATTCCCTAAGACTTTATTCGTCACGGTCTACTTTACATTTGGCTGTAATTATCTTTTACATGCATTGAATATATATTGAGTTTGACTGCAGTAAAGTTGCAAATGTTTGTCATTTTGGCCAGAGAAAAATATTGAATAAAGGCATAATACAGGCAGTGAAATGCACATCCTTTTACTTGCATATGTTAACATATATATTTAGAACATAATCATGACAGAATTATTGACTTTATTGTTACCACTTAGTCATCTTTTATTTTTATGAAAATGTGCATGTAAAATTTTGAGTAAAACGACCGCCACTGTGGCGACGCATTAAGTGACAAGATATATGTGTCAGTTTCCACGTGAACAAAAAACTTAGCCTTTATTTACAGTCACGTCTACTTTAAATTATAAAGTTTAATTAATTTAATTCCGACATAGCATGAGTTACCTAACAGTTAGAGTTATATTGTAATGTTAAACATTGCTGCAAATTGTATAATTTACATTCATTTTCTGTGTCGATGAATGTGGCATAATAAAGACAAACAAATGCGGTTTTGTGTTCTTCTAGTAACGACTTGTATATTTTTAAGGGATGGTTATTTTGCAATAATACTATTAATTCTGTTTAAAACAAGAAAGCTCCTTTCAAATTATAAACAAGAGCTGTCACTATTGGTGACAAATGCCCCCGAAGAATGCCCAAGAATGCTACAGTTGTCTGCGCAAAAACACACATCATTTCGTGACCTCGACCTTGACCCGGGTCATAAGCGTGACATACCTTCTCAATATGGTTAACATTTGTGTTAAATTATTTTTAAATCCCTTAATAAATGAAAAGTTATTGACCAGACAAGACACACCTTTGACTTCTAAGTGTGACCTTGACCTTGACCTTTGAGCTAGGGGTCTGGGTCTTGCGCATGACACGTCATCTCAATATAGGGAATATTTATAACAAGTAATTTTAAAAGTAATTTTAAAATCCCTTCATCAATGTTAACCTATAACTTGTAAGTGTGACATTGACTTTAGAGCTAGGGGTATAGATCTGACACATCGTCTCATTGTGGGAAACATTTATGCCAAGTAATTTCAAAATCCCTTCATCAATGGCAGAGCTATAGATCGGACACGAACTAGAACCTGTTAATCTTTGACTTCTAAGTATGACCTTGACATTGAGCTAGGGGTCTGGGTCTTAAGCATGCCACGTCCTTTCTTTATGGTAAACATTTATGCCAAGTTATTTCAAAATCCCTTCATGGATGGCAGAGTTATAGACCGGACACGAAACAGACCCTGTTAAAATTTGACCCCAAAGCGTGACCTTGACCTTGGAGCTAGGGGTCTGGGTCTTGCGCATGATACGTCGTCTCATTATGTTGAACATTTATGCCAAGTTATTTTAAATTCCCTTGATGGATGGCAGAGGTACAGCCCGGACAAAAATTTACACGGACGCATGGACGGACGGACGGACAGTGCGATTTTAATATACCCACCTTCGGGGGAAAAGAACCAACTAGTCAGTTTCTTCCCATGTCACTATGTATTGCAGATACATACAAACTAGAGGTGGTGGAAATATTTAGAACCAACTGGACAGTTTCTTCTACCTCCAACGTGTATTATTTAGATATACATATACATGCACACCAGGAGGGAAATAACCAACAAGTCACTTTCTTCCCCGCCCCCTTCACTGTGTATTAGCACGTATGCAGATACATACATACTAAAGGGAAAGAACCAACTTGTTAGTTCCTTCCCCATGCACCATCTATTTTTCAGACATGACCATACATGCAAACTATGGAGAACCAACCACTCAGTCTCTTCCCCAGTCACCGTGTAATATTCAGACCTGCATATACATACAAACCGGGGGAAGATTTAAAACCATCTAGCCATCTAGACAGTTTATTCCCCTTTCAGTGTTTATTTTTTCAGACATGCAGATACATAGTTACATACTGGGGGAGGGAACCAACTAATCGGTTTCTTCCCCTTATTCTTGTATTATCAAGACAAGGTCATGCTGATACATACATATTAGGGGGAAAAGAACCAGCTAGTCAGTTTCTTCCTCCTTCACTGTGTATTATTCAGACATACATTTACATGTACACTATGGGGAAATGAAACAACTGGTCAGTTTCTCCCCCTCCTCATTCACTGTGTATTGTTCAGTCATGTAGATACATACATACTAGAGGGGAAAGGTCAACTAGTCCCCTCTCCCCCCCCCCCACCCTTATTAGAGGGGAAAGGTCAACTAGTCCCCCCCACCCCCTCGACTTGTAGATGCATGCGTACTAGGGGGAATAGAATCAACTAGTTAGTTTCTTCCCCCGCAACCGTGTAATAGTCAGACATGCAAACACATGCACATTGCGGTGGGGGAGGGGGGGGGGGGGAGATGGAGAGGAGCAACTAGCTAGTTTCTTTCCCATTAATACAGTATTATTCAGACATGTAGGTATATACATACTATGAGGGGGTGGGAAAGAACCAACTACTCAGTTTCCTTCTTCTTCACTTGGATTATTCAGACTTGTAGATACATGCACACTAGGGGGAAAGAACCAACCAGTCAGTTTCTTCCCCCTTCACTGTGTATTCACCATACACGCAGATACATACATACTATGGGGAAAAGAACAACTATGAAGCGGCAACTTCAAACACCAAGTTATTTCGGTATGAGAAAGTCGCGGTAATTATACCGGATAGGCAGATGCTCTAAGGTTCTCCATTTAACACCGTCACGTGAATGTGTTAAAAAACGTGAACGTCACCTACGTTGTTGTTTAGCAACATAAATATCGACTTAATTTTTGGACAATCTGGAATATTCATTTATCCTTTAACGGTGTAACGGTGTACATGTAACGGCTTAAGATAATAATTGACGTTCATTTAGT
Organism: Mercenaria mercenaria; assembly: GCF_021730395.1. Lineage (NCBI taxonomy): Eukaryota > Metazoa > Mollusca > Bivalvia > Venerida > Veneridae > Mercenaria > Mercenaria mercenaria. The sequence continues at coordinate 59,082 of NW_026462023.1, read as the reverse complement.
ACGACGACCATCACTGTATATCCGACTAAAACTAATTCGAATATGAGTTTTATGAGCAGCAGACACGCTTCCTTTATCACAGATAACATTACCACTTTAATACCCTTATTTAGTATGCATGTGTCATAAATATATGCACTAGTATTCTACATGAGGTCTGACATAAATTTTATATGCTGTTTCGTTAACCTTTTTATTTTTAGTTTGGATGTTACGTTTTATACGTGTTTTGTTTGCTGCAGATTTTGTTAATATGAGTGTTGAAAGAAAGGTCGTTTGATTGGTCATATCTAAGGTACTTTGCCTTTGTTATAGTCTCAAAGATCTGGTCATACGATATATAATCGTGGTGTATTGTATGTTTATTTCGTGAAATGTTAAGAGCCTGGCATTTACTTGGGTTGGAGTGCATTATCTATTTATTTTCCCATTTCTGTAGGGTGCCAAGATCATATTGTAATTTATAGCAATCATTTGTGTTGTTGATAATAAGATAGACAACTTTGCCAAAGAGTCGGACCTGGGCTTTGTCAGATTGGGTAAGTTATCAATATATAGAAGAAAGAGATGAGGCCTAAGAACAGACCCTTGGGGTACACCGGATGCCACAGGAACTTAAACAGATTTCTCCCCCCCCCCCCACCCCTTCCCCACTCCCGAGAAAAACCAACTGAGTTTAGAGCGAATCATGTCAAGAGTGCCATCATGCTGATACCCACCTCACCCGAGAAAAACCAACTGAGTTTACAGCGAATCAAGTCATCATGCTGATACCATGCGCATGAAGTACTTTGTCAAATAGTCTGACTGCTGGCCTACAACAAGGGTTCTGGGTAGATCATCAACGAATTAAAGAAGTTGCGTTTCACATAAGCGACGTTTCCTTAATCCTTCTTGTAATTCATATAGGATTGTGTAACTTGTAAAATGGGAGAAAATATTGGATGCAATAATATGTCCTGTCAGTTTACAAAGTATAAATGTTAATGTGATAGGACGATAGTTGGATAGACGACTCCTTTCGTGTATAGAGGAGCAACATTTCCTTTTGTCCAATCTGATGGTAAAGTACTAGAGTCTGCAAGAGAGTTTTTTTGAATAGGAATTCAAAGGATAGGTACAATTTGAAGCTCTTTAAGAACAATTAGTTTGATGTTGTCTGTTTTAAGATTTTGACAAAAGTTTGAGAATATCATTTCCACTTATAGAAATGTCTGATATGAAGTGGTATTTGAGATGAAAGAGGAGTTCAGAATCATACAATTTGTCCCTGAATGTATGCAGACAGGACCGTTGCTTTGTCAGTGTTACCATATTTAATATTTCAGTCCAATACTGGAATTTTCTAATAGGAATGTATATAAATTTGTTCCAGTCTTCTTTTTTGTAAAGGTGTATTTCTCTTAGCTTTTGTTAACTTATTTTTGCTTTTACATCTAATGATATTTCTATATTGTCATGACCTAAGATGCCAGGAAGAGTGTGTATGGTGTTTGTGAGTGTATGATTTGATGTTAAGAATAGGTCAAGCGTATTACCTAGTCTAGTGCTTTCTGCGACCATTTGTAAAAAGTTGAAATCATCAATAAGATTAATAATATCTCCATACTTAGTATATTTGAGAATACGGACAGCCATGCTTGATGGATGCGGTTTGAGTTATGCAAATTTCTTTTGGTTTGAAATCTTTCGAGAACTGACGAACTGAACTGCAAAATTAATAATGGTTTACAAAATTGTCCATTAACTTATAACTGTTTCTGTCCTAGCTCATTTAGAAAAAGCCAGGACACTGACTCGTCATCAACAGCAATATTATTACTGCTGGAAGTTATAGCAGTACCTGAGAAGTTAAAAGTTTTTGCAGTAACAAATGTATTACTGTTGGCAGTAATAGCTGTAACAACAGTAGTTGGAAGTTGTAAGAGAAACATTATGACGTCAGTTTTAGCAATCAATGAATTATACTCGAAACAGTTTAAAATTGTAGTTTTTGTTCTTTTTATGTGTCAGAAAATGGACTCTGACTCCGGTGACTACTGTATTTAATAAAGTTCATTTGGGTTTGAGGATGTATGGAATGAGGTCGATATATTGCTGGAATTATTTTTAAAAACTGATAGATATAACAAGACTTCAACCATGTCGACTAATTGCTGGTATGTTTAATCAATGAACAGTACATATAACATAGCCAATGGATTTTCGGGATGCCGACGTCATACGTCAAAAGAAGGCCACAATACAAAATTTGGACATTTTTGTTGCTTATATAAATCTGTATAATTCACCGAAACGATAGACACAAGTCACATTTGGCCACCACCTTAGGTCATCTTCGCAGTCATTATAAAATACAATAAAAAATAGTTTTAGCTATTTATTATGTGTCGACGAAGAACCGTGAAATATGTTGAAAATTGTAAGTTTAGTCATGTTTTATGTGTCTGAAAATGGGCTCGAATCCTTGTTACTGCTGAATTTCACAGCGCTCAGGAAATGTGATACATGTGAATATATTGCTGGTATATATATATCCAAATGATAGTCCATATTACATTGCTGACAGATTTTTAGGGTGCCGGCCGCATAAGTCCAAATAAGATCTCATTACAAAAATTGAATAAAGTTTGAAGCTCAGTTACTTACGTCTTCTTCGTCGAAATGATGAAGTCGAACCAAGATTTGGACATCTTGGGTCATTTTTTATGTCTTTATGAGAGACATCAGCATTAACTGTTAATTTACAGCGTCCAGCAGGGCTTTTCAAAGCATTGGCCCAGGTAGTTATTTGACTGGTATATATGTACAAATAACAGCACATATAATATTACCTAAGGACCTTCAGGATTCCGACAGCATACGCCCATTTAAAAACTCATCTCAAAAATGGAACATGTTTTGGTGCTAAGATACTGCTGTATTCTGCGCCGAAACGACTAGCTCTAACAACGATTTGGTCATCTGATCTCATCGTTTGAGTCTATTAGATACAAAATATAACTAACTTAATGTTTTATAAAAAGAGAACCTGTATTCAGATTCCCTAATTTAACTACAAACCCCCAAATTTACGCTCTTTTTCCATCAATTCTGTCAAAAGCTGCATAAAAATGTAATAGAAAACAAGAAATGTCTTTAAAAAGACAAACGGCGTAGAGGTAATGATGTTTGGCGCATGAAAATTCAGAATTAAACAGAATGTACAGACAGAAAATATTTGGATATGTATATACGAACACATTATTCATTTGCAAATATTCCAACTAAGCAGCAAATTCAAATGATCAAGAGGTATCCTTTCATTGATAGAAGGTCAAAATGATTTGACGTCCTAGGCTGATTCTGAAATAATTTCGTGTTGGGTCAGTATCCCCCATAAGTAACCCACTAGCACAAAATGTCGACCAGCGTACAATTAGTTGGACTGGAAAAGGCTAAAGCAGTTGACATGAAAATAAAACCCTAGCTTTTAAATCACTAGTTAACCCCATAAGTCTAATTACTTGATTACGTTCTCAGTTTAAAAAAAACAACTTAAAGCAAAAAATCAAACATTTGCAGATTGGGATACCTTCAATAAATGTTGAAATCTTTTTTATTTGGGTAAAGTAAGAGGTAAATACTTACATAATATATGATGGAATAGTGATTTTTAAATTTAATTTGCACATTGTTGTTTGCATAGTAATTATTTTCATGAAATTTAAAAATTTTCAGCTGACCTACTGGCCTCCATTTGTGTTGTTATTGTTTTTGTCTGCACTTGCCAGAGCGAGGCTCCGGTGGGGAAAGTCCCCTGGTGTCAAACTATGTAGGGAATAACTCCGTTTCGTGAAATAATAACAAAGAGTTGTTAAATTTTCTGCTTTATTTTCACGAAGAGCATGAATTTGCAGTGTGTGCGAAAACGCGTACAGTCCGACACCGGGTACACTGACTTACAACCAGCCACCACTCATTCATCCATAAGCGAGGTACGTAACGGGGGAAGAAGTTTACTTTCGATTTCTCTAGCGGTGATAAATTACTAAATACATGTACTTTAAATTAGAATATATCATTTTAGCTTAGGGTAACAAAACTACTAAATATGTTCCATTTAATATGTCCCTTCTGATAATCAATTTCATTTAAGACTTAATAAATGGTTTATCTTCTAAGCGCGCACCTGTTCCGTGTCCCGATCACTACAGAATCTAGGTCAAAATTCATGTTATACAGCTAACGCCGAAAAATGACATAGAAAATCTTCACAGGCTTGACTTCGTAAATTTACGAACTAGTTTAAATTGATAAACCTGTCTACTACTGGAAACATCTGAAAACCATACAGACTTGGCTTCGTAAATTTACGAGCAAACTTTAATAGACTTAAAAAATTCACACACTTTTCTGAAGTTCGTAAATTTACGAAGTGTAGAAAAGTTAACATCATGAATTTACGAAGAGAATTTTTTATAAAAAAAAAGTCAATCCTTTTTTTTTCTTACACGAAAACCTAATTTTCCAGACTTCGTAATTTTACTAACTAGCTCAAACTGATGAAAATTGTATATTATTTCAAACATTGAAAAACATCACAGGTTTGAATTAATAAATTGATGAAAATAACTTATGTTTAAAAACCAGTCCTTTCTTACATGAAAAGACTATTTCCGGACCTTGTATTTCTTAAACGAATTACCGCAAATTGATAAAAATTGTCTATTATTGTAAAATCTGGAAAACCTCAGAAGCTTGACTGCGTAAATTTACGAACAAAATTTCATATAATTATTAAAAAAAGTTGGATTTCGTAAATTTACGGACATTCTTAAATCTAAACAGTCCTTTGTTTAGATGAAAAAGCCATTTCCAGACTTCGTAAATTTGCGAACTAGATCCAGTCGACAAAAGTTATCTATTATTATTATAAGCATTGGAAAATCTTCACAGCTTGACTTCGTAAATTTACGAATTAGCTCAAAATTATAAAATTGTCTATTACTGGAAACATCTGATAATAATAGAGATTTGACTTCGCAAATTTACCAACAAAATGTTCTATACATAAATAATACATACACTTTTCAGAAGTTCATAAATTTACAAAATGATCTAAGAATAAAAAAAGTAGAAAAATGCTAACTTCGTAAATTTACGAACCCATTTTTTTTAATCGATCCTTTTTTAACATGAAAACCTCATTTTCCAGACTTCGTAAATTTACAAACTAGCTCAAACTAATGAAAATTGTATGTTATTGCAAACATCTTAAAACCATCACAGGTTTGAAGCCAGGCCTTTTTTTACATAAAAAGACTATTTTCGTAAATAAGCAGAAATTAATAAAATTGTCAATTATTACAAACATCTAAAAATCCTCAGAAGCTTGACTTCGTAAATTTACGAACACAATTTCATACATTGCATTGAAGAAACACAGATTAAAAGTTCGTAAATATAAAGTAAGAAAAAAGTAGAATTTCGTAAATTTATGAACATACTTAAATCTAAACAGTCCTTTGTTAAGATGAAAAGCATTTCCAGCCTTCGTAAATTTACGAACTAGATCTAATAGATAAAAGTTATCTATTAATCATTAATCATTGCAAACATTTTAAAACCTTCACAGACTTGACTTCGTAGAATTATGAACAAAATTTTATATACTTCAAGTTGTCTAAGAATAAAGTAAGTAGAAGAAACTCAACTTCGTACATTTACAAACGCAAAAAAGAAAAAAAAAAGTCAAAATTAACACTTTTCTTTACACGAAAAACTCATTTTTCAGACTTCGTAAATTTACTTACTAGCGAAAATTGATACAAACTATCTATAAGTGCAAACATTTGAAAACCTTCACAAAACTGAACAAAATCTTATAAATTAAAAAAAAAAATAAAAATTCAGAAGTTCGTAAATTTACAAAGTTGCCTTAGAATATAGAAAGTAGAGAAAAGCGGACTTGATAAATTTACGAACACCAAAATTTAAAAATCAACGTTTTTTAAACATGAAAAAAAAAAAACCTTTTCCAGACTTCGTAAATTCGCGCACTACTTCAGACTGATAAAAAAGTTAATCTGTTATACAAACATCTAAAAATCCTAAAAAGCTTGACTTCGTAACATTACGAAAACGCTTGTTTATATCCTAAAAATTATTTCCAAACTTCGTAAATTTAAAAACAGCTCTAAGTTAAAAATTGCCTATTATCACAATTTACGAACATAATTTTTCATACTTAAAAACATACATATTTCTGAAGTTCATAAATTCACGAACTTGTTTTAGAAAGTGTAGAAAAATCTGACCTTAGGAATTTGTGAATATCACTTTTTATACTTCATAAATTTATTCACTAACTCAAATGACAAAAACTGTAAAATGAAAAGCTGAAAACATCAACACATTTGTAAATTTACGAATGAAAAAAGGTCTAGGTTTAAAAAATAACACATTTCAACAGTTCGTAAATTTACGAGCTTGTCGGTGAATATATGCAGGAGAGAAAAGCTAGACTTACGATTTACGAACATACAAAAATGAAAAAAAAAACAAAAAAAAAAACAAATGTCAAATATCACTGAAGTTGAAGCTTTGTCTTCGTTAATTTACGAAAAGAAAGACCATTTTTTGACATCAAATATCATTTTTCATACTTTGTAAATTTACGAACTAGCTCAAATTAGAAAACTTGCTAAATTTTATACACGAGGGTCATGATGTCTCTATATCGCTCACCTGTCAAACTTGGCCTTAAAATCATCAAGATAAACATTCTGACCAAGTTTCATGAAGATAGGGCCATAAATGTGGCCTCTGCAGTGTTAACAAGCTTTTCCTTTGATTTGAGTGGTGACCTAGTTTTTGACGCCACATGACCAAGTTTCAAACTTGGCCTAAGAGTCATCAAGATAAACATTCCGGTCAAGTTTCTTGAAGACAGGGGTATAAAGAGGGTTTACAAGCTTTACCTTTGATTTACCTGTTCACCTTGTTTTTGACCCCATATAACCCAGTTTCGAAATTGGCCTAGCAATCGTCAAGATAAACAGACAAAGTTTCATGAAGATAGGGTCATAAATGTGGTATCTATGATGTTAATAAGCTTTTCCTTTGATTTGACCCGGTGATCTAGTTTTTAACCCCACAATACCCAGTCTCTAATATGGCCTAGAGATCATCAAGATAAATATTCCGTGCAGGTTTGTGTAAAATCAAAGCATAAATGAAACCTCTATATGGCTAAAAGTGTGAAAGTAGAAAAGTTTGCCCCTTTCAGGGTCAATAACTCTAGAATCGATGGTAAAATCTAACCGGTTTCCGAAAGGAACCGAGATCTTATTGTGACTTAAGTTGTGTGTAAGTGTGGTTAAAACCGAATGTAAGATGTCACTTCTATCATAAAAAATAACAAAGTTTGGCTCTTTCAGGGGTCTATCAGGGGCCGTAACTCCGGAACTTATGATTAGATTGGATGGATTCATCATGGAATTCAAGATTTATAGTTGTTAAAGATATTATGCAAGTTTGTTTCATATCAAACTATAAATGAAGTCTCTATATGGCTGCAAAAGCCAAGATTTTGTTTCTTTAAGGGGCCATAACTCTGGAACCCATGATGTGAGTTGGCCGATGTTCGAAAGGAACCGAGACATTATGCCAATACAAGTTGTGTGCAAGTTTGATTAAAATCAATTGTAAAATGTGGTCTCTATTATGTTTTCAAGACATAGTGAATAGGTGAAAGGGCGACACGTGAGCTAAGAAAGCTGAAGAAAATCAAAACCTTGACTTTGTAATTTACATACAAAATATGGTACATTTAAAAAACGCATGTTTCAATAGTTTTTATAGATTTAAGAACAAACAAACCAAATTGATAAAAAATGATAAAATATTTAAAAAGAAAAGACATTAAAAATGTGGTATCTAGTGGGTTAACAATAATTTTCTGATTTGACCTAGTTACCTAGTTTCAAGTCCCCGGGTTTCCTAGTTTTGAACCCTAGAGAAATACAATTTGACAGAGTTTTTGGAAAATCAAGTGGTAAATATGGCCAATAGAGTGTAAACAATGACTTTTTTTAGGCTATCGAAAGTGACCTAGATTTATAGAGATACACACTTTGTATAAGTTTGGTTTAGTTCTGTTGAAAATCATCACAGATTTCATTCAACCACCTGCCTTAAAAGGATGAAAAGGGTCACCAAACGTGTACAGCAAGCTTAGCTGAAGAAGTAGCTTTCGATGATATTTGGGGTCACTGTTACTAAAAACAGAAAATGGCTTCCACTCAGTATCTTCAGTTTGGGTACACTTATTGTAAGTTTACTTGTGTATAAATAGCTTTTACCAAACACAAAAGTTGGGAATGTATTTGGGGTCACTTGGAACATGGTCAAGGTATTTGTAACTAAAAATTAACATATTGGGTTATAGATAAAATAGGAAATATATATTTTTTTCATCACCCGCTTATCTCAATAGGGAGAGCGCAGATCTATGTATCTCGGGGCCGTGAGTTCGAACCCCGGGTGGGCGTATGTTCTTTGTGACTATTTGATGGAAGACATTGAGACTGAAATAATTGCCTTCCACCTCTGATTCCTGTGAGGAAGTTGTAGCATCATTGTAAGGTCATCTCCCAAACTTATTCAAATGGTTCTGCTTGGTTCCGTTTAGCACAGCTAGAAATAGAAAAAAATAATAAAACATCTTATCTTGACGTTTGTTCTAAAGGTAATGCATTCAGGGGCCATCACAACAAAATAAAGTAATATCTTTTTTAATGAACTTTTTAAAGGTGTTCACCAAACTTGATCAGAAGCAAAGTATAATGGTCAAGGTCAAGATTATCTTCAGGCGAGCGACTTCGTAAATTTAAGAAGACAAACATTTTGTCTACTTTATATATTCTCTGATAGGTTCGTAAATTTACGAACTTTAAATCTGTGTTTATTATTGTATAAAATTTTGTCCGTAAATATACAAAGTCAGGCTCCTGAAGGTTTCCAAATTTGTACAATAATAGACAATCATTTATCAATTTGAGCTAGATGGTAAATTTACGAAGTCTTGAAATGTTTTGTAAATATATTGATTTATAGTTATCTTCGTAAATTTACAAAGTAGAGCCTTTGATGATTCAACTGTTTGAAAAATACAGTCTCTGAGCTAGTTCGTAAATTTACGAAGTTATTACTTGTTCGTAAATTTACGAACTATGTCAAATTTACATTTCTTCTTTCACATTTTTCATCTTATTCGTAAATTTACGAAGTAGAACCTGTGATGGTTTTCAACTGTTTGAAGTAATATGCAGTCTCTTTCAATCTGAGCTACTTCGTAAATTTACGAAGTTGTTACTTGTTCATAGATTTACAAACTGTGTCAAATTTACATTTCTTCTCACTTGTTAAATTTTCACAATTTTCATCTTGATCGTAAATTTACGAACTAAAGCCTGTGGTTGTTTTAAACTGTTTGAAATAATATACAATTTATACCAGTTACAGCTACTTCGTTAATTCACGAAATTCTTACTTGTTCGCAAACTTACGAACTGTGTCAGATTTACATTTCTTACAATTTGTTATTTTTTCACTTTTTAGTTTGTTCGTAAATTCTCGATCTGTATCAGATTTAAATACGTAATCATTTGTTCAGTTTTAAACTTGTTTGTAAATTTACAAACGTCAAATCTGTTTTTGAATGTACGAAATTTTGTTCGTAATTTACGAAGTTCGACATTTTTTCTATTTTTTACATATTCTCTGACAAGGTTGTAAATTTGCGAACTTCAAAACTGTTTAATTTTTAATTTAAAAGATTTTTTTTCGAAAATTTACTAAGTCATACATTTTGTCTACTTTATATATTTTCTGACAGGTTCGTAAGTTTACGAACTTTTACTCTGTTTTAATGTATAAAATTTTATTCATAAATTAAGAAGTCAAACTTTTTGGTTTATTCAAAATTTTACAATTAAAGACAATTATTTATCAGTTTGAGCTAGATCGTAAATTTACGAAGTCTTGAAATGTTTTGTAAATATATTTATTTAAAGTTATGTTTCGTAAGTTCACAAAGTAGAGCCTGTGATGTTCTTTAACTATTTGAAATAATATACAGTTTTTGTCAATTTGAGCTAATTCGTAAATTTACGAAATTGTTATTTGTTCGTAAATGTATGAACTGTGTCAGATTTACATCTCTTACAAATTGTTATTTTTTCCTTTTTCAGCTTGTCCGTAAATTTACGAAGGCAATCTTTTCAGGTTTTTTAGTTTTTGCAATAATACATAATTTCAACCAGTTTTTGCTTCTTCGGAAAAAAAAGAGCGTAACAATTGTGAGTTTCAAGTGAAATTAGGGAATCTCAATACAGATGCCCTTTTAATAAAACATTAAGTTAATCATTAATTATTTTTGCAAGTTGTGCATTTGTGCCGAGGAAGAATGATGAAAAATGTCCCAAATCGTAAGTTTAAGACTTTTTAATTTCTAAGAAATGGGACATAATCGTTGATGCTGTTGTAATTCACAGCACTCAGGAAGACGCACTGAACCATTTTGATATATCATATCATTTTATAATAATACATATCATATTGCCGACGGACTTTTAAGATGCCATTGGTATACATCCATTAGACCTCACTAAGAAAATTGAACATATTTTGTTGCTCAGTTACTTTGTATTGATGAACTCAAGCTAAAGTTTGTGGTCCGCTTAGATCATCGTCGGGGACTACGTGATACTTTTTGAAATCAGTTTTAGAAATAAAACATTATGTCCTGACAAAAAACGATCCTATCTGTTGAAAATCGTAGTTTTTGACATTTGTATATATCTGATAATTGGTCCGAATCCTTGTTACCGCCGTAATTCAAAACGTTTAGGAGGGCTTTGTTCAATAAATAGTACATATTACATTTCCGACGGACTTTAAAGATGCCGGAAGCATATGTCCAAAGAGGGCCTCATTAAGAAAATTGAACATGTTTGTGCTCAGTTACTGCTGAGGATGGACTCGAGTCATGATTTGGTCCGCTTTTGCAATCAGATTTAATAAATTATTGCATTATATACCGACGAAAAAGGCTTACTGGTACAATAATTTTTTGAGAAGATATGTTAATTTGAAAATTGAAGTTGATATTTCTACTTTGCTCGAGTAGTTGTGTCGCTGTGCAGAGAAAATATTTTGATTGAGAAATAATTTGAAATATCCGAAGAGTATGAAATACATGAACCAAAACTGGACTGAATAATGATTTTAAAATGGGTGTAATATGTCCAGAAAGGGCACTTAAATTGTTGTTTAAAGCATATATGCTGGATCCTCTGCATTATTCAAGGACATGAATATCTATCGGCTTTGGTGAATCGTAAATTTCACAGAAACGAATATATCACAAATCAGAAATGTGACATACACATTTTTAGCTCAACTGTCACAAGTGACAAGGTGAGCTTTTGAGATCGCGCGGCGTCCGTGCGTCTGTCGTCCGTGCGTGCGTGCGTAAACTTTTGCTTGTGACCACTCTAGAGGTCACATTTTTTAGGGATCTTTATGAAAGTTGGTCAGAATGCTCATCTTGATGATATCTAGGTCAAGTTTGAAACTGGGTCAAGTGCGGTCTAAAACTAGGTCAGTAGGTCTAAAAAATTGAGAAACATTGTGACCCCTCTAGAGGCCATATTTTTCAATTGATTTTCATGAAAATTGGTCAGACTGTTTAACTTGATGGTATCTAGATCAAGTTTGAAACTAGGTCACCTGCAGTCAAAACCTAGATCAGTAGGTCTAAAAATAGAAAAACATTTTGAACTCTCTAGAGGTCATACTTTTCAATGGATCTTCATAAAAATTGGTCAGAATATTCACCTTAAAGATATCAAGTTCAAATTTGAAACTGGGTTACTTGTCGTCAAAAACTAGGCCATTAGGTCAAATAATAGAAAAACTTTGTGACCCCTCTAGAGGCCATACTTTTCATGGGATCTGTATGGAAGTTAATCTGAATGTTCACCTTGATGATATCTAGGTCAAGTTTGAAACTGGGTCAACTGCGGTTAAAAACTAAGTCAGTAGATCTAAAAATAGAAATACCTCTTGAAAATTGGTCAGGATGTTTACCTTGATAATGTCTAGGTCAGTTACGAAACTGGATTACGTGCGGTTAAAAACTAGGTCAGCAGATCTAAAAGAAAGAAAAACCTTGTAACCTCTCTAGAGGCCATATTTTTCAGGAGACCTTCATTAAAATTAGTGAGAATGTTTATCTTGATGATATCTAGGTCAAATTCAAAACTGGGTCAAGTTCCTTCAAAAACTAGGTCATTAGGTCAAATAATAGAAAAACCTTGTGACTTCTCTAGAGGCCATATTTTTCAATGGATCTTCATGAAAATTGGTCAGAATTTGTATCTTGATTATATCTACGTCAAGTTCAAAATGACTCGATGCCTTTTGGAGCAAGTATGGAAATCTCCTTGTCTTTCACCGACTTGGAACTCGGGTGTTAGTGTCTCTTTTATATTATCAATAACATGATGTGAAAAAAAAATGTTTTCAATTATGAAGGAGTTAGCCGGGTTTTAACGCTTGAGTGATTTTGGCTCATTATTCGGTTCCTTTTGGAAAAACGATTATCAAAGTATTCATTTTCCGAATTTTCTTGACGAGACCTTTCCAACGATACCTCATTTGACCAGGTTCGAGTCTAGGAACGCGCGGAAAATATGAATTTTACGCATGATTGAATTCACTTCCAGTTTGAGTGTATAAACTTATAGTACTAATCGTGACCTTCGGTTAGATACCCAACATGCCTAGGTTATTTTTAATAATAAGGGTTTGAAGCCGGGTGTTTCCGCATGTATGATTCCGGTTTTAACCTCAATATCTGGAAAACGGATAGCGATAGACCCATAATAGTACATATTTTCCGAACCTAGATCTTTCTAACGGTACCGGTCCCGAGCCTGTACGATGATTTTGAAATTTAATGACTTCATTTCCGGTTGGCACCTAGATTATGGTAAAATGTCCCCTACAGGCTTTTCAAAAATGTCAGATACCTAAAATGTAAAAATGGACCCTAAAACGTCTTATTTTTGATGATGTTAGTAACCTTCTCAAAAAGTACCTTACCGGTTCTAAAACTCTAGACAAAAATGTTGGCAATTTTTAGAAAACTGTCAACCTTTTTTTTAACATCATATTATTGATTATACAGATTACGCATGAATACCAAAGTTCAACCATCAAAGACTTCATTGATTAATGACCATCGCTATGAGTATACAGTACCTAGTTGCACCGACGTCGATAGTTCATTCTAAATTCAGACACCTCGTCGACAAAAAAGTAATCTTCAGTAAATCTTGCTTATTTAAACATGTTTTTATCTTAAACAATGTTTAATGTTTTAGTTTTAATGTGATAAATATTTCGATTTAAATCAGTAATGTTCTTTGCTTTTTAATATAATCTGTTTTGACTTAAAAACATGTATTTGTTCATTTAGGTCTGGGATGAATTTATTTGGTTAAATATAATTAATATTCTATTTGATTTTCTTCTAATATTTTGTTTTCATGTTATCTCCCCGACTAAGGCTGAGCACCTGACCCTCAATGGGTGCGACCACGCCCTAGAAAGGTATACGAGTTAGCTCCGTATATTTCTGGGAGACATTTTCTATTTAAAGTCCTTTTCAGTATGACAGTCTTAAAATAGATTTATAATAATCGTTTCTATTTATAACATTGTGATGTCATTCTTAAAATAGAAAGATGATGTCATTCTAAAAATAGAACTCAAAATGGCCGCTGCGCAGGACGTCATTCTGACGTCAGCGCAGTCGTGGGGCTAAACCGACGCCTATACTACTTTCAGATACATAGCAGATTCGTTCTCGTTGGATAAAAAGCTCCAAACACTAAATACATATAAAAGCTAGAGGCATTGTTGATGTTACCAATGTAAGTGATGCGTTGTACAAATCATTTTAAAATTATATAGAGCACTTTATTCCACTTTGTATTGTCTCTGTCGTTGACATATCAGGACTCAACAAGCACAACAGTAAATACAAGTATTTAACAGTGTAAATGTGACCTCAACCTTTCAGGTACGACCCTGAATCTTGCCCGTGTCTCCTCGAGTCCTCATGATGATCATTTGTATAAATATATTTCAAATATTTCAATCGGCGAGGACGTTAAAGACCGTACAAGCACGCTGTATTATCCCAATTGTTTTACTTATAACTTCCAAGTGTGCCTTTCGCCTTTCGGCTAATTTCGTGGTTTTCCGCGCGGCACCACCTTGTCTCAACGTGATAATCATTTATACCAAGGTATTTTAAAGAGAACGCTGAATATCGGACAAGCGTTGTCCGTATTGATTCCAAGTATGACCGTGACCTTTTAGCTTATGGCGTGGGTTTTGCGCGCGACATCTTGTCTGTATTCGTGTAAAATTACGTTTTTCTGTGAGATTTACAGCGCGTAAGTCCATCAGTATTTCAGTATAATAAATTAAACCTTTATTAAATTTGCACAATCCCTAAAACGAATTTTTGATCATTGCTAAATCTTGTTTACTCTGCTTCTGAGACTTGTCTTACAATTTTAGGCAATTTGGTACACTATACATAGAAAAAAGTATCTGATCCACACATTGCACTTCTTTTATGTACGCTGAACATGGCAACACGTTTTGTTTTTCTTTTCAATAAATGCAGTGATCAAATTTGAAAAAGTTTAGTTCTATTCAGTAGGAAAATTCTCCTTTTCATCAACTGAAACTTTGAACTAACTTTTGCCATTTACGGACTTATAATATAGTAATTGAAAAGCTCTATTAATGCTACCGAAACTTCGGGAAATAACAGGTGAAATATTCATTTTTTTCCGAATTGCAGTTTTACTTTATACAGCTATTATTTGTTGAGGTTTTGCAGCATGCACTGTGTTGGTGCTAAGGGACAGCTGCTTTTGAAATTTTTGGTTCACTGTCTTTTCACACCCCAGATGAGGGCCATTCTATTTTTCAAGTTGGCAGAGGTACTTTAAGTCGAATGTCGATACTTTTCAATTTCGACATTCAACATCAAACTAACACATCACCTAACTCGACACTCACTTCGTAATGTTGAACGGAATGTCGAGCCAGCTATTCATTCAAATCGACTTTCAACTTTATTTATGTCAAAGTCCAGTGTCGAGTTAGCTGAAAAGTTAGCTCGGCTTTCAGTTCTTTTTCAATATTTAGTTTTTCTGTTCAGTCATTGGCATAAAAGTGTTGATAACTGAAATACTAAACTTTGTATGTATACAGTTAAAATTGATAAGATTAGGCAATTCGATTATACCGTCACGTTGCATTTTTTTATCTAACCACAATCTGAACAATGGCTGTTCATGTTGTAGACGTTCTGGACGAGGTTCTTAGACGGATAGTGTAGAGAGAGCTTTAAGTGTGCAGACAAAGTTTTGTAATTACGGTCTTGATATTGTTCTAAAATATACCCATTTAAAAATAAATTCTGAAGTTTAAGTTTCTACAGTCACTACAGCTTTTCAAATTGTCAATCTGCAAATGAAAGATTTATAGTCCATTTATTTACTGGCGGTCCCACCTTAAACAAATATTGACTAACACTTTGGACTGATTTAGTATGTGTGTTTGTACTCTCACAAAGACAATATATCTGCCATATATCTTATGTTCAACAATTATTCAATGTTATTAAAAGAAATTTGAAGAAGTTTGTGCATGGCGCGTCATGGTGTTTATCAGGGAAAGTTGTTCATAGCAACCACTAAGACATAAACACTTGTTCATGACAGCCTTAAACAAC
This sequence comes from Mercenaria mercenaria, assembly GCF_021730395.1. Taxonomy (NCBI): domain Eukaryota; kingdom Metazoa; phylum Mollusca; class Bivalvia; order Venerida; family Veneridae; genus Mercenaria; species Mercenaria mercenaria. Next base: position 43,214 of record NW_026462023.1, on the reverse strand, counting down.
ATTCAGTACTGTCCGCTTTCAAGATTCTGTAAATAGTTTTGAAATATATCTTCACATTTAAAAACATTTAAAGAAAATGCAGATAGCTTATTATACTGGCAACTGAATATTTATAAAATTATTTCAGAAGATACATACATGATATATGGACAGAGGGGGTTAGATAAGGTAGAGAAAAAATACAATGCCAAATATGTAACTCACTGTGGGGTATCACTGTGGGGTATCACATGATCAAGCTTATTTCTTAACCAAAGTAAATATTAGTTCCCAATATAACCGTACATAACATAAATCACTGATAAAATACGTGTGATTTCCAGCATACATGCAAATGTATCATCTGAGTTGTTACTGCCCTTGGATAATTCAATAACAAATATTACATTTGTCTTTGACTGAATATTGAAATTACCATAGAAGTATAAAGTGGTTTAGAAAGCTTTGTTTTTCCAAAATAACAAAAACAACATATACGATATTGACACATCCTTCAAAAACATGCCTCCTTATTGTTCAGTATTACCTGAAATAGTGACAGTTAAAGGGGCAACACTTCCAGACGGTTCATCATCTTTACTACCTTACAATGTTGGAAGAATAGTTTCGTGCAATTGCAGTTATGTCCAATTGATAAAATTGCAAAAAAAATAAAAATAAAAAACAACAACAAGAACAAAATGCACAGCAAGTTTGGTCGTCTGTAAAATTGTCTCTAGCGGCGGCAATTTACAAAGGGTGATATATAATACAAAATTGATAAAGAGCCCTTTCCATGATAAACACGTTCAAATATGCTTTATATACAAACGTTGTCACTCGAGACGCGAAACTCATCCTATATCTGTACAAAGAGTGATATGACCAAAGGGACAGAGCCAGAGAAAGCCTTAAGAACACGCACGCACGCACGAACGAACGCAAAAAGTATACAGAGAGAGAGAGAGAGAGAGAGAGAGAGAGAGAGAGAGAGAGAGAGAGAGAGAGAGAGAGAGAGAGGGGGGTATATCTGAACACTTTTTGGATAGACAGTCTGTTGCATGAGAGTGCACTGCGTAGAGCACCGAGAAAATAATTCCAACCAAGCCCTCAAGCATTCAACCGATTTTGCAGTGTAACTTATAATATGTGCTATTAAGTTGTCATTTTCGGGAAAATATACTTTGTTTGCCTGTTAAGTTAAAAAAAAAAATATTAGTGATTTTCACTATATGCTCGATATAAGTGATGGTGATGCCTTTAAAACAAATTGGAAGCAAGAACAGTTATATTCAGTTACAATATATATTGTCACTCAAATTGAAAAGGACAAATTGATGTCTACTGTCATATCTGCTAAAATATTTACAAATTAAAAGACATATTTGAAATTAATCAGTGAAAATAGTTTTCCGATGTAGTCTTATCAGCAGAAAAAAACAATATTGCGTATCAGGTTATTTTCAAAGGGGACAACTACCGTGATATGTCAGTTCAAACGAGTTTGTCTTATCAAAATATCTTTTTTAGCCTGGATGGGATTGATCTTTCCTAAGTAAGAAATCTCATTAGAAAAGAGTTAATAAACTTTAAGATCACAGCTTATCTATGATTGCTCTTTTTGCACGTAATACAAACAAATCCAGGTGGTAAATTACACCCGTATGAATTATCTTCTAACGACATCTAAGGATTTAAGCAAGTTTGAAATAATAAGGACATAGTACTTTATATCAACGAATAGGGAGTAAAATCTTTCTAGTAAGCTAGTTTCTCCACAATAAATGTTATTTTTAAACAGAATATAACTTTTTGCTCTTCTGTAATACATTTACAAAATTAATTCATCGACTCCTTTAGCTGTACCTGAAAAGAAAATTTGGAAAACGTAAAAATTCATTATGAATGGTAACATATCCGTCAGCAACACTAGTACGGGACATAAACCATATAGCTAGGCAGATTAAGTCATTTTTCCAGGAAAATACTGCATTTGGTGATGCAAGTATGAACTTTGGCATGTGTACTCGTCTGAGCCTCCTTTCAAAAAGCCCGTTAGCCACTTGAAAATTCAATATGGCGGCCATTTTTCAAAATGGCCGCCACAGGAAGTTGATTTTTGACTTGAACAGACCTAAACCGAGTTCTTTTTTGTCAATTATGAGGAAAAGATATCTTTTAAGATGTTTTAAGAGAGTGAAAAACCTAGTTTTGAGACTTAAAAGACTGATTTCAAAATCCAATATGCGTCGTTTTTCAAGAGGGCCGCCGTTTTAGGTGAAAGAACTAATTTGCCATTAATACTGACGTTCCTAGTTAAATCAGTTTTAATGTTACAGTCGAATAACATATTTAGAGTGTTGAAGGACAGTTTTTATATCGCCTGCGACTTTAGGAACTGAAGGCGAACTAAGGCGTAGCTTTTCCGGCGGGACGGTGATGACGACTGCGGCGGCGGCGTCAACGTTAAGTTTGTATGTCAAGTCCTTATCTAACAAACTACTGTATATTGGGTCGAAACTTCCTGCTTTTCTGGTCATTACGTGCTGTACCAGGCCAAGTCCCATAACTCTGACATAGACTTTAACAAAATTATCTCCCTTTTTAACTTTAGAATTTCTAACGTTATTAAGTATTTTTCTCAGAAACTAGTAGGTTTATTGGGTTGAAACTTCACACACGCCTTCATGGTTGTTAGGCACTGTACAAAGCCAAGTTCCTTCCATGTTAACAAAATTAATCCCCTTTCAAAATCAGAAATTTTAACGTTACATTTTTGTGTCTCTACATGGAATATTATTCAATTATATTCCTTTATGTCCGTCACTGTTTGATTAGAACTTGTGGTCCAGCTTTATATAACGCAGACATTATTAAAATTAGTGTATAAAGCAATCCACGTAGACACATTTGTTCTTTTAAACAGAAGACCTGATTTGTGTCATAGGTGAAACTATTCAGGTCTACAGTACTTGTTTCCCCGGGAAGGCATGTCTCAAGACTTTATATTTTGGCAAATAGTTGTCACATTTGCAGCTGTAGAGATCTGTAAACCGAGAGTCCGAAACGATTGCATTTAAACCTAGAACAACATTGTTTTACATGCACATTTGGTCAGTTCTTTACAGCTATTGACAACTTGTGGATTGTTGTCCAGTGTCTCTGCCAAAGGTCACATTGTTTCTCCCATCCTCATTCAGCAGGACTTTCTACTTCCATTTGGCTAACAATGGTTGTCCCCATATCCAACCAGCTTAGTATGTAGCATGCTTTGTGCGTTTGGCAAGGACTGCTTGTGTTGGGCCAAGAGCATCATACGAAAATAGAAAAAGTGGAAACTCCACAGGTCGCTCAACACAACAAAAACGAAAATGTTGCAGGCTCGATTTGATTGAGCCTGTTCATGGACGGTAGTGAAAATGCATGCTACCGTTTACGCCCTCTAGCCCCGGGTTGAGCAGAACTCAACATTTACACATGCTAAAAGTACAAAAAACAATTTAGAGACATCCGCAGATGTGTTCATACGGCGGTGCACATGGAACCTTCAACGCTACACTAGTGTGTAATTCCATGAAAAGCGGCGTATGGTCCCCATATAAAATAATGGGTTTGCCCTAAACGAGAAAACAATGAGCAGAACTAAACAAACTGGAATTCAGAAAGGGGATCTGAGAGTATTGGAACCACCCAGTCCGAAATGTTCATGCTGAGAAACTAATCAGTACCAGTAACACGACATAAAAGTCGTGCTGAACGATCTGAGAAGATCGAAATATAACAGCCCTGATTGAATGTACGGGGAGACTTTTTACGGCCGCCACACGGCACAAACAACATGCTGTGATAATAAAATAGAAAAAGTGGAAACTCCACAGGTCGCTCAACACAACAAAAACGAAAATGTTGCAGGCCCGGATTTATTGAGCCTGTTCATGGACGGTAGTGGAAACGCATGCTACCGTCCACGCCCTCTAGCCCCGGGATGAGCAGAACTCAACATTTACACAGTCTGTTTTTTGGCAAACATGTTCAGTCTGAAGCCATAAATATCTGTTATAGAACTTGACCTATCTTAAATGAAGATGACAAACTTTTCACGAACCCCCTTGTCCTCATTAGATATCACTGGCCGATATACACCTAAGTTCTTAAAGACATCTGTCACGTCACTTCCGAACAAACAGTCCAAGTTTGACAATTAGTCTGTTTACCTTTTCCCCGGAAAACTGACACAACATCAAAACCTGTAAACGCTTGAAAGAAAGCAATACCTTTTTCTTTCTCATGGCTAATTGATTGAATAACATCATTTATTGGAATCCATCTCAAATTTGTTCCCTGTCCGAAGGCTACACACAGTTGTTCAAAGCAAAGATCGTTCAGCTCAGTAGATACATGAATAGCTATGAATAGTGACGGCAACTAAATCTGTGTCTGTATTATGACCCTCCACATCAGCATGCATGCATACACATCCGTATATCGAGTTCCTCGTGACTGCATTGTGTCAGACCTTCAAGACTGATTTTTCTGATTGCATACCGTCTTTTCCTCTCTTGTCAAAATTACAGTTATTTGTGTGTGCATTTCAGCATGTCTGTCGGCCCCGAAAAATAAGAAGATCAGTCTTGTCATCATTATCCCCCAAGAAACTGCACCAATAGGGTAGGATTTTCCCGTTGCTAGTTACCCTTCGTCTAGCCCCATGACCTAATTTCGTTTTTGTTGTCATCGCTTTTCATGTATTTTCTGAGCTGGAAGGGCCTGGCTTGGAACAGCTGTGGGTAGCCTTCAAACAGGGAACAAATCTGAATTGGATTCCCATTCATGATGTCATTCAATCAATCGGCCACGTCAATCAGTTGTGTCACGTTTCCGGGGAAAGGGTTAAACGGCTGTTTATAGAACTTGGAATGTTTGCCGGGAAGTGATAGATGTCTTTGAGAATGTAGGGGTATAACGGACTCATGACGACAAGATTGTTCTTGAAAAGCTTATCATATTTATTGTGTCAGACTGGACATGTCTGCCCAAAAACAGAAGTCATATGATGTTATTCCCCCAATTGAAGCAGCCTTTGCGAACACACAAAGCGTTCCAAGCTGGTTGCATATAGGGACAGGCACTGTTTTGCCAAAAGGAAGTCGAGAATCCTGGTGAATAGGGATGGGAGAAACATGGTGACCTATCGTAGATACTCTGGACAACAATCCACTAGTTGCAAATAGCTGTAAGGCACTGACCAAATGAGCATGTAAAAGAGAATGTTGTGGTAGGTGTAAATGCAATGGTTTTGGAATCCCGTGTGCATATCTATACAGCTGCAAATGTGACAACTGGACAACAATCCACAAGTTGTCAATAGTTGTAAAGAACTGACCAAATGTGCATGTAAAACAATGTTGTTCTAGGTTTAAATGCAATCGTTTCGGACTCTCGGTTTACAGACCTCTACAGCTGCAAATGTGACAACTATTTGCCAAAATATAAAGTCTTGAGACATGCCTTAGAAAGGAAACAAGTACGGTAGATCTGCATAACTTCACCTATGACACAAAGCAGATCTTTTGTTTATCAAAATTGACGTGTCTTCATTTATTGTTACATACACTTTCATTTTAAAAATGTCTACCTTATATAAAGTTTGACCACAAGTTCCAATCAAGCAGTGACGGCCATAAAGGGATATAATTAAAATATATTCCATGTAGAGACACAAAGACTTATCGTTACAATTTCTAATTTTAAATGGGGGGGGGGGGGGCGGTAATTTTGTAAACATTCATGTCAAAATATGGAACTTGGCTTTGTACAGTGTCTACTGACCATGAAGGCGTGTGTGAAGTTTAAACCCAATAAATATAGTAGTTTCTGAGAAAAAAAAACACTTAACGTTGAAAATTCTAAGTTCAAAAGGGGGATAATTTTGCTAAAATGTATGTTAGAGGTATAAAACTTGTATTTGTACAGCGCCTAATGATTACAAATCCATGTGTGAAGTTTCAGTCCAATGAACAGAGTAGTTTCTGAGAAAGAACTTATCATACAATCTTAACATCGACGTCACCGCCGCCGTTGTCATTGCCGTCCGCCATCAGTTTTAGAAGTCACAGGCAAGACAAAACTGTCCTTCAACACCCTAAATATGTTATTTGTCTATACAATTAAAATTGATTTAACTAGGAACGCCAGTGTTAATGGCAATTAGTGTTTGTTTTTTTTACATGAAACGGCGGCCATCTTGAAAAAAAGACGTCATATTGGATTTTGAAACTAGTCTTTTGTGTATCAAAACAGGTTTTGCACACGAAAATCACCTTAAGAGGTATTAGTTTCTCGAAAAAATAAAATCTGTATAGGTCTGTTCAAGTCAAAAATCAACTTCCAGTGGCGGCCATCTTGACAAATGGCCGCCATATTGAATTTTCAAGTGGCTAACGGACTTTTTGAAAAAGTCAGCCCAGACGAGTACACATGCCAAATTTCATGCTTGCATCACCAAATGCAGTATTGTTTCAGTTATCTGCCCAGCTAATATGAAAATTATTATACAATGTATCCACTTACCCGCAAAAGTAAGCAGTTTCAATACTTGCAGCACAAAGTAAATAATGAAGGCTGCGTTGATCCGAAAAACAGGGTTATATTAGTTTCACATAAATACTGTGTAGCTTAGATTGTGTATAATATATAACCCACATTGCACATAAAAATACATATAGATCTATTATCTCTTTTTCAAAAAATCGTACAAATACTGATATCTAGTTAATATAGACTAAGCTAACATTTTATGAAAAGGATTCAGTATTCTAGGCCATCTACTTTTTGAGCTATGAGCACCACAAACAAAAATCCACTATTTTGGCTATTTCAAGGGCCATAACTCTGTAATAAGCACTAAAATTTTCAAGAGTGCCAAGTGTGCAAGGTCACATCATGATAAAGACTCTAGCAAGGTTTTATGAATTTATATCAAATACTTCTTGAACTAGGCACATAATTAGGTGAAAATGTGCTTTTTTGACTATTTTAGGGCTATAACTTTACAAACTGGGGGAGGAACCTGCCAAAAAATAAGAGTTGCGCAGGTTTATATCATGATAAAGACTCCTCCAAATTTTCATTCATTTATATAATATACTTTTAGAGCTAGATGCATCACAAGGTGAAAATGTGCATTTTTAACTATTTCAGGCAATAACTCTGGAAATAGGGGGAAGAGGCAGACAAAAAATAAAAGGTGAGCAAGTTCATATTATGATAAAGACCCATGCAAGGTTTCATCTATTTATGTGAAATACTTAAAAGTTTTGAGTTAGACGCGTCACAAGGTGAAAATGTGCATTTTTAACTATTTCAGGGGCCTTAACTCTAGCAGTGTTTTTCCCACTGATTTGGGAATGGGGCCAGGGCCTTTACAATTTGGAAGAATGCGTCGAAAAACACCTAAATTGGGAATTGTTAAAAGTTATAATAATATTATTTTCTATTTGAATGCCATGTTTAAGAAATAAATGGCCATTAAATTTATTATTATGCATTAAGTAAGCAAATTGTCTGGTGTTTCAAAGTTTCATAGGCACAGTCTTGTTGCCAAAGTTGGAAAAAAGTAAGAACATTTAACTTTAGGAATTTTAGATTTAAAATTTGGGAAAAGCATACTCCCCAACTGCGGCCCCAAATTGTCCAGAAAAAAATACTGTTCTAGAAATAGGGGGCGGACCCAGGTGAAAAATAGAAGGTGCGCAAGTTCATATCATGATAAAGACTCATACAAGGTTTCATTCATTTATATGAAATACTTAAAACGTTTGAGTTAGACGCGTCAAAACGTGAAAATGTGCATTTTTACTATTTCAGGGGCCATAACTCTGAAATTAGAGGGCAGAGCCAGATGAAAAAATAGGAAGTGCGCAAGTTCATACCATGATTAAGACTCATACAAGGTTTCATTCATTTATATGAAATACTTAAAACGTTTGAGTTAGACGCGTCACAAGGTGAAAATGTGCATTTTTAACTATTTCAGGGGCCTTAACTCTAGCAGTGTTTTCCCCACTGATTTGGGAATGGGGCCAGGGACTTTACAATTTGGAAGAATGCGTCGAAAAACACCTAAATTGGGAATTGTTAAAAGTTATAATAATATTGTTTTCTATTTAAATGCCATGTTTAAGAAATAAATGGTCATAAAATTTATTATTATGCATTAAGTAAGCAAATTGTCTGGTGTTTCAAAGTTTCATAGGTACAGTCTTGTTGCCAAAGTTGGAAAAAAGTAAGATTTGGGAAAAGCATACTTTTTGGGATTGGGCCCAACTGCGGCCCCAAATTGTCCAGAAAAAAGACACTGTTCTAGAAATAGGGGGCGGACCGAGATGAAAAATAGAAGGTGCGCAAGTTCATATCATGATAAAGACTAATGCAAGGTTAAATCAATTCCTATTAAATATGGTTTGAGGTAGGCGCGCCACAAGGTGAAAATGTGCATTTTTACTATTTCAGGGGCCATAACTCTGAAAATAGCGTGGCAGAGCCAGATGAAAAATGGGAGGTGCGCAAGTTCATATCATGATTAAGACCCATACAAGGTTTCATGAATCTATATCAAATCCTTTTTAAGCTAGGCGTGTCGCAAGTTACAAATGTGCATTTTTGACTATTTCAGGGGCCAAAACTCTGGAAATAGTGGCGGGGCCAGACGAAAAATAGGAGGTGCGCAAGTTCATAAAAATCATCATGATAAAGACTCATGCAAGGTTTAATCAATTTAAACCAAATATTTCTTTTAGCTAGGCGCGACACGAACTTCGGACGGACGCACGAATAAGACCAAATCTAAATGCCCCAACCACTCACGGGGGGAAAGGGGGCAGGGGGGAGGGTGGTTGAGGGGCACAAAAAAGATCTATAAATGCTTCCGAAATTCGTGAAATATTCATTTTGCTTTTTTGAGTCGGCTAAACGCTGAAAGCGTTTTGACGAGTCCTTGCTGTTCAGCGATTCTCTAAATGGACCAAATAACACAGTGAAGGGATGTAGTTCCATTAGATTTCTCAAACTTCAAACAGTTCACTGCATGAATGAAGTTAAGTTGTGTCAATTCCCTTTGCTATGACCAATATACGATGTTATCTGTCATATTTATGACTTGTAATTGTGCAATACTCGAATGTAACTCATTAAGCATAAATGTGCATTTTATGAATTGCGCAGGCTTACAAAGCTTGCGTAACATCCAGCGAAAGACTAAAAATAGTTCCACAGGGCTCCAGATAAGATGCGTATTAGCGTAAATTACGTATAGAAATAATGCAAATACGCATGTCTAATAATTTCTAAGCGTATAAAAACATATATAAAATTACAGAAATGCACACAATGCTTTTTTAAAAACAAAATCTGAATCGTCTGGATGCGTTAGGTAACATAGCCGATCCCGTTCAGCCTTAATTCTCCCACATTGAACGTATACACGCATCGTATGATTTCTATAAACTTTGCGTGGGTTTAATTTTGCAGTCAGTAAACGGATAAATTATCGGAAGAAGAAGCTCTTACTGGTTTGTTTAGTTACTACAGATGTTAAAATGATTTTAATTCTTATTTTTCGAGAAATAACAAATCGGCGAAACATTAAATTGTATTTTCTTGTAGTTTTTGAAATCGAAAGTAGATCGTCTATGTTTGGCTGCTTTCACGAAACGAAACAACTTTTTTATGAAAAGATTTAAATGAGAGGTAATTTAACCATAAACTTCAATGTCAGATACTGCCAATTGCTGCTAAATGTCTTCGTATCATCACAATTTGTAAAATATATTGTTGAAACTGGAGAAAAGTGTAACCGTATCCGGATATAATATTTTGGGTAAATATCGAGCTGTGTTATGAAATTTTAACATTCAAGTAACATACATGCTAGATATTATTATAACAGAAATGATTCTAGAATTTATTTTGATTACACCTACATATAATCTATGTCAGACTCGTATTCTAGTCCTGAGGCATGATCTGAAAGTAAAAAGATGAAGTGACAGTCATACTTTGGATATTGTAATACTAGAAAGAATCTAGATCGTAACCTTTCTGGAATTTTGACTGGTTTGGATAATTTGCTTACGATTCAGGTTCGCAAAAAAATGAAACCGTCACCCATTCTGCTTTTCATGATGAAACATGGCTTGATTTTTGCAGTCAGTAAGCATAAATTATCCCGAGAAAGAGCTCTTACTGATTTCTTTAATTACTACTGATTTTAAAAATGATTTTATTTCTTATTTTTCGAGAAATAAACAAATCGGCGAAACATTAAATTGTATTTTCTTGTAGTTTTTGAAATCGAAAGTAGATCGTCTATGTTAGAGTGCTTTGACGAAACGAAACAATTTTTTTATGAAATGATTTAAATAATTTCACCGTAAACTGCAATGTGAGATACTGCCAATTGCTGCTAAACTGTCTTCATATCATCACAATTTGTAAAACATATCGTTGAAACTGGAGATTTTGGCGGTATAAAAGAAAGTGTAATCGTATCCGGATATAATATTTTTGGTAAATATCGAGCTGTGTTATGAAATTTAAACATTAAAGTAACAGACATGATAGATATTATTGTAACAGAAATGATTCTAGAATTTATTTTTATAATACATACATAGAATCAATATCAGACTTATATTCTAGTGCTGAGGCATGACCTTAAAGTAAAAATATGAAGTGACAGTCATTCATACTTTAAATATTGTAATACTAAAAAGAATCTAGGTAATATTTAGAAATTGAAACATAAAATTTTCAGTTAGAAATCGCACCAAAGGCTGTATCAAGGGTCTACATTTTCAAAATTTCCTTGTGGTGATACCCCAAACCCTACTTGCAGGAGGGGGTATCCTCCCACACCCTCCCCCTATATTGCTACTTTACAGTTTGATACATTTGCCCTTTTACCACCTGCCACAATGTCCATTTCAAAATCTGACTGCAGTTCAAAGCCGGAAGGAACACTCCTCCCCACACCCACCCTGCTACCGACCACGTAAAAATGGCTCTAACATTTTTTCAGCCCAGTCTGGGCCTGTCTGTCTACATGAATCAAAACGGATAATTGAAAGTACATAGACTTGGGGACTACTGACATGGTTTTGAAGGGGTTAACAGGTCTGAAATAGAATAAATGATGGTTTTAACTAAAAAAAATAACTGCATTTATTAATATTGGTTATCTTTTCCGAAATTGGTAGCTAGTCCGAGTAACTTCTCTTAGTTTCGAATGCGCAATTTCCTGTCAGTGTAAACATTCATGACACTATATATTGACACTCAGCAACATTTACATATCTTTAAACGCAAAAGTAAGTATACTTTAAATTCACATCCCTTATAATATGATTGAACAATACCTAGCGTGTGACACGGTTATTGCCAGGCCCCTTATCTGTAAAATATCTGAACAGTTCTTTCGTCCATCCGTTACAAATTGTATGTGGCAATCCGCGCTATAAAATTTCAATTATTATATTATATATAAATTTTCATATTCAAATTTTATCATGTGCGAATATATACCAGCCGATAATTGCCTGTTTTGGTAATGCCGGAGGCAAATGTTTACTGGAAAAATATTTATAGTCATGGGAAGTATCTTAGTGTCACCTGTCAAATTGTAGTTTGTACTTTCAACATTTTTATTTTTGCGAACCACTCTTCAATTTTAGAGAAATATATTGGGTTTAAATACTTGTATAATGTCAATCAAAGTTTTACTAGGCATCGATTGAATGTCCATTTCATCTATTGTAACAAAATCTCTGTTCAGTTGGGGAAAAAAACTAAAACCAAACTGAAACTGGTAGACTATACTACCAGTACATCAATCATTAGCCGACTCTCGGGCCCTTCAGGCCTTTGATTAGTTATTTCCTAATTTCAGTTTACTTTGTACAGCTATTTTTGTTGAGGTTTTGCAACCTGCGCTGTGTTGGGGCAGCTGCATTTGAATGTTTTGGTTTACTGTTTTTTTTTTGTTTTTTTTTTGTTGTTGTTGTTTTTTTTATCACACCTCAAAGAAGTTCATTCTAAATATAAGTTGGCATAATAACCCTAAGTCGAATTCGATTTATCTGAACGTTTATCTCGATATGAGACTTTTTCAATATTGACATTTAACATCTAACTTACACAACTTACTCGACTCTCAGAATTATTCTGTTCAAATTGCATGAAGATACAGTGAAAAATGCAGCCCCAAGGTTTTTTCTTTGATTTGACCAGATGACCTAGTTTGTTTTTTTTTTTTTTTTTATTTTTTATTTTTTGTTGTTTTTTTTGTTTTGACCAAGTTTCGAACTCGTCTAAGCGATCATCAATGCAAACATTATGACCAAGTGTCATGGCAATCGAACTTAACTTGTGATCTCTAGAGTGTTTACAAAGTTTTTCTTTGATTTGACCTGGTGACTTATTTTTATACATCAGATGAAAATGTTCGGAACTCGACCCAGATATCATCAACTCAAACATTCTTACAAATTACAGAACAATAGGACTTAAAATGTAGCTTTTAGCGTAAATATTCTGACCAAGTTTCATGAAGATTTAATTGATATTGTGGCCTCTATAAATCTACGTTGTGCATTCGGGCGTAAATGCACTTTTAATATTGAACTAATCCAAGTAAAAGGGTTCTATAGTTTACTGAATACATGGTTCATACTTAAAACACACCAGCCAAATATATGTACGTAACTTGTCTCGTTGTCGCAGTAGGACAGAGTAAACAACGCACACAATGTAGTAAGTGTAGATGTGAGTCCAAATCCCGAAAACGGAAAGACTTTTTTTCTTTTTCGTTAACTTCATTGTATAATGTCCAGCTTTTTTCACGAAATAAACGTGCAAATTTGTGAAAGGAAGTTTGTGAATATACTTAATGTAAAATTTGCCACAGTAAAAATGTCGAAACCGGTGTATATTTATAGCGATGAAGCTAGAGAAATTATAAGAAACGTGTACAGAAATTTTATGGAAGAGAAGGAATCTGGTTTGAAACTTTCACTTCCTCGTGCCTGGGAGAGAATCTCTGCACTAACCGGCGTCAGCAGATCTACGGCACAAACGATTGTTGCTGTGAAAGATGCCAGACAACAGCATGAGAAGACACAGCATAACATCATCTTCGATGATTTCAACCAGGCTGTGGTGCGAAGAACTTTTTCAGGGATATACGAACATATGAAAGTTCTTCCGACGCTGGCGAACGATCAAGCTTCACTACGGGACAGCATAGGTTATACCGGATGCAGAGACCGTCTTAGGAAGGAGCTTCCCGAGATGAAACACTCCTATTCTAGATGTACTGTCAACAGTAGAATACTAATGGAGAGGCAGAATTCGTTACCTTAGAAAATTAAAGGATCTACGCAATGCTAGGCACACAATCATCTATACTGATGAAACGTATGTGCATACGAACTACACTGTTCCGAAGTGTTGGCAAAATGCTTCGATTGGGCTGAAAATACCCTTTTTAAAAGGTGATTATCACACATGGAATGTGTTATGTTGGGTTAATTGTTAAAACTTTGCTATCACATTATTATTAATAATTTATTTCTTTTTTCTTCTATTTTCAGGTAAAAGAATGATAATCTTACTTGCCGGTTACGAAGCGGGATTCTTACCTGCTGCAGATCTTGTCTTCATCTGGAGACTATCATCATGAGATGAACCATCAGAATTTCGTCAAATGGTTGATTGAAAAGTCAATACATAACATTCCAGAAAATGCTGCGCTTGTAATGGCCAATGCGGCGTATCACAACGTGCAGATAGATTGATGACCCACTACAGCAACCAAGAAGGCAGACATTCAGGAATGGCTGAGGAGACATCAGATCCCTTTCCCACAGGCGATGCTCAAACCAGAACTTCTAGAATACATCTGCGGATGTCTCTAAATTGCTTTTTGTACTTTTAGCATGTGTAAATGTTGAGTTCTGCTCAACACGGGGCTAGAGGGCGTGGACGGTAGCATGCATTTCCACTACCGTCCATGAACAGGCTCAATCAAACCGAGCCTGCAACATTTTCGTTTTTGTCGTGTTGAGTGACATGTAAAGTTTCCACTTTTTTCTATTCTAGAGCTGTGTAAGAAGCACAAACAACAACCAGTGTTCGTAGTGGATGAGATTCTAGCCAGATATGGACACCAGGCACTGCGACTACCACCCTACCATGTGACCTTAACCTGACAGAGCTGATATGGGGTAATCTTAAAGGTACATCATATTTTTCCATCTCCATTTCATATGGCAGTGATTGTTGACGAAAAATATATCCACTTGCTTATAAACTATTATATCATGTCAGGTTATGCCAGAAAGAATATGGCCTTCAGCTTGACAAGGATCAAAAGACTCATACAGGAAGGGCTGGCATCTATAACCAGGGAACACTGGACCAACTGTATTGCGCATGTTAAGAAGATAGAGCAGATGCACTGGTCTACTGATATTGCGCGTGATGTAATTCCTGAACCAGTCGTTATTAACGTTGACGATTTAACAGACGACTCAGAAACCGACACTGCCAGCGAATCTGAGGATTAACCTTGTTTTTGAACTGAAATGTTTTGTTTTTGCTGATATGAAATAAAGTTTGAGAGAGAAAAAACATATAAAAGAAAACGAATGGGAAAAAAGGAAGAAAAATAGTTCACAATATTCAAACAGTAAATATTGAAGTCCAGGCAATAAAATATGATACTTACTTTTTGAATTATAATTCATAATACAATAAAAAGAAAATCTGTTGTGGTTCGAACCTATAGGTTTAATACGTGCATGCCATGTATCAGGGGCAATCACACTTACCAATAGAGTGTGCGGACTTTCATCGGAATTCGGGTAATTTCTTACATTATATACATATTTCTGCCGTAAATCATCAGCCGAGATGATCCGGAAACCAGACACACCTACGTTAATGAACTCGCCGAAAAGTCATGTTTGAAGGTCAAAGTATATCTATAGAGTGTTCACAAGGTAAAATGTGCACATCAGACGACAGACGCCGGACAAATGTTAATGATAATAGCTCACCTTTAGGCACTCCGTGTTTAGATTAGCTAAAAATACAAAAATAAATGGTTAAAGAAAATAAAATAGTTGTTTTTATGAAAAATCGTTTTCTTTTAAATGTTTATTGAAAACAATACATGTCAGAAGTATATATTTTTGAAGAAATAAAAAGAACTGATATGGAAGAGAAGACAAACAAGTGCCCATAAAACTTTATAAAGCAACTTTGATATGATTGTACCCGCACCTATCGCCACACGCATATTATGATACCACTTGGGAAAGGAATATAAAATTAATGTTGAACTTGTTTTCGTTTTTGTGCGGGAAACAAGTTACCGATTGGTTTTCAATGAACTAATGATGTTTAGACAAGAAGTATTTATCATGTTTATGAAAGACTTGTATAGCATCGGGTATTTCCGTATTATTCGTATGATAAAGACCGAGGTGATCAGATTGATAAAACACTGGACAGTTTTTGGCGTTGATGCGGTACAAATGCGCACTGGATTATAAGTTGATAAGGTAATGTACTTATTTTATGATATTGCTTTGTGACAGTGTTCGCTATTAATGATTATAATATAAAATACAGATCTTACAGAAATGACACTGAACACCGATCTTTAATTGATTACACTTTATATTGGATTACACTAAAAACTTCATATAAAAATATTCAACTCCTTTTCCGCGGACGAGTTAATCATAGTACAAATAGTTAACAGATTTGCTCAGATATTTTTCTGAGATAAAAAAATCCTCAATTTCACATCTTGCATCTGTTATTATTATAGTTATGGAGCAAAGTTGTTTCGACTCGACCTTAAGATTAGGGAATTGGATAATAAGGAGACCAGGTGTTATTTGAAATTTCCTATTAAGACTCTTATCTGTTCGTTATTTTTTGTGTGTTTCTGTTACTTGTGTTCCTTCACACGTTCATTTAACAGTATCAAATGCTTTGAACAAAATATACTAAACGTTGCCCGAAGCTTATTTCTGATTTCTGGTGAGATTTACATATGTTAGGCAATTATAATGTAAAAAGCAGACAGAAATTGCAAAATAATTAAATTTAATTAAATCAAATTCATCACATAATTTCACTCATTTTAACACTACAGTCCATTGTGACAAAAGCACATTAATGATTTCATTTTTAAACAAGTAATTTCAAGTTTACTCAAAGAACAAAACGTATTACATTATTCTGAATGTCAAAATATAAAGTAAGTACATTTTCTTGGCAGATTTTAATCCATATCATTCGTGCCATGTCCGGGAGCAATTATTTCTATAATAAATATTTGATAACAAAGTAAAACATTAATTAATACAATCCTTTCCTGTGTGTTATTAATTGATATTCTGCGTCCACGGTGTATAGAGCTCCGAGAAAAGACTCTCAGCCAAGCCTTAAACGTTCTTAAATGATTGAAATTAAGTTATATGATCATATTTTGTAAAAGGTGAATTTTGATAAAGAACACTATTTATTCTCGGATAAGTGGAATAGAAAAATTGGTTAAAATACGATACGATACGATACGAAACCGTTATGGAATTAATATAAAAAATAAAAAGATACAAAATTACAAAAAAACAACAACAAAAAACAAAAAAAACATTTTATACACAAGACAGACAAATATAAAAAATAACAAAAATAAATTGTTTGAAACATAAAACTAGAAATATTTCATAATGACCTTTCGCATAAAAATGCTTTAACGAAAATTTCCTTTTTCTTAAATGTTTATTGAAAAAAATGCATATCAGAAGCAGACCAGTTTTCAGACAAAACTGATTTACTCATTCGACAAGTTATCAGAAATTGAAACAAAATTGGATGCATTATTAGATACACATGATGTTTCTCAAACAGAAATTGATGATTTAGTATTGCATAGCACTGACCTTTTTAAAAATGCTCACTCAAAACTTTTGGAGCCAAGAAAAAGCCAAAACAATCTAAAACTACAACATATAAAAAGCATTGGTTTGATAACAACTGCAAACAAAGTAGAAATATCTATCATAAAATATCTATCATAAAACAAACACCCACCCGCTTAGCTCAGTAGGGAGAGCGTTGGTCTAAGGCTCGCGGGGTCGCGGAGTTCGATCCAGGAACACTGGTCAGGTTAACTGCCCGCCGTTACATGACTGAAATACCGTTGAAAAACGGCGTTAAATCCAAAACAAACTATTATAAAACAAAAAGGTTTTATAATAAATATAAATCACAGTACTATAAACTGCGTTTAAAAGAAGTAGGTAAACAATATAAATCCACTTTAAAGCAAATAACAAATTCAATATCTCCAGAATACAAACTCTAAGGAAATTAAAAACAAGTGATCATCAAGATATAGAAATATAATAAATACTAAAACTAAACCATGAACCAAATGCCTCATTGAACACTTATTATTACTTTTCTCAAAAATATAAATGTTTACACAAAAGAAACTGGTAAAAAAAATAATGATGATGATAATAATAATATAACAATAATGATAATGATGATGATGATAGGGGTGGTGATGATGTGATGATGATGATGATGATAATAATAATAATAATAATAATAATAATAATAACATTAACGGGGGGCGGGGGGGGGGAATAAATGGCTTTTTAACTGAACAAGAAATAAGAGTTGCTGTCCAAAGTCTCAGGAATAACAAATCTCCGGGAAAAGACGATATCATAAATGAGCAAATAAAATGTTCACTACAGTACATGATGCCGATTTACTTGAAACTTTTTAACGTAATATTTGATACAGGAGTAATTCCAGAACGCTGGACTATTGGTATAATCAAACCAGCTATGAAAATAAAGGTGAACCTAAACAACCAGAAAATTATAGACCAATCTTACTGCGAAGCTGCCTTGGTAAAACGTTTACATGCATTTTAGATAATCGAATGAGTAATATGCCGAAAAAGCTTATTTATACATGAAACACAGGCTGGTTTCTGTAAAAGCAGATAAAAAAAAGACTGTAATATTGTTTTATCAATTCTAAGCAGGCTTTTGACTCCGTCTTGTGTGCTGGCCTTTGAAATACAAATGATAAATGTTTTAAAGTAATCACAAGTTTCTACGACAATATAAAGTCAAAAGTCGTAACATCAGAAGGAGCCCTTACACGGCTGCTAATCGCGCAATTCGAGCAATACTGGTGCTCCGCTTCAGTGGAATTGCGGCATGTCAGGTGAACGATTTGCGCACATAAAGTCGACAAATTTACTTTTGGTAACTCACTTTTCTTTAAAATATTCTGTTCTTGAAATAGGATTTCACAAATCAGGCTTCGTAGTTCGACCTGAATATGAACAAAGACTTATCCTAGAAAATATGTGCTTGATTAGTAAAGGAACAAGTGAAGTACGATGGAAATTTTGCAGACCTACGGCTCAAAATATTGTTCAATGATATCTGAATACTGTACATAAATGGTTTGTTCTTGCTATCCTTTCCATTCCGAATGAAAATATAGCAAATAGATCGCAATTTTATACAAACCTTACTTAAAATCGTGTTTTCCTTACATAAAGTTAAAAGACATGGCTGGAATAATTCAAAATGTATCCGGTGCTTCAGTTGCGGCACCGGAGATAGAATTGCGCAAAATAATATTTGGCCTACCATGTTAGTTTACGAAAGCGGTATGCCTTTCTGACAAACCAAAGTGTAAGATGCAGAACGACAAAGATTTTTACACGTCTCGAGGTGAATTACTGGAGCATGCCCATAGATATTTTATAAAATATGGTTATTGTGGCTTAGGTAATATTGACATATTCGAAAATATGCTGTACACTTATCAATGTGTACTGGAGATGACATATATGCTACCTACAACTCTTATAAAAATTAACTGGATCTCGAGTCTGGATAGCTTGACTGTACTTGGAAAGCGATATCTTGATATGTTCAATTTATTTTCTAATGAAATTCTCGATACGACGGGCATATATTCCTTTGAATCTCTGTAAGAAGGATGAAAAACATAAAATGCTCCTTTTCAACAGATCAATTTTATTACTGGCTAAAATATGTTATTTTTCTTGACATATATATATACTAACTTAAATTGAACAAACACCTAGTATATATTACGAATATAAATTTTACCAAAAAAAAACTATTGATCATGTCTACATTCATATTTCACTGAAATACTGAACATTTAAAAATAATAATAATCTGAAATACAAAAAGGGAACATGTTTCTATAACAATCAATTGAGTTCGTTTGTATTCACATCTCAGAAATGGCTTCCTTTGAATTTAGAACAAAACGTTAACGTATCCGAAAAGAAAGTCACTTGTGTTCACATCAAGAAAATGTCCTTTTCAAAAGACAATGAAACAAGCAAACTCGAGAAAAAACACGCCTGGTCCTCCAAAACTAGACGTATCATGCTTCAAGAGAAATATTTCGCAGGGTAAAACAACAAGCGTCTGATACACGTTTTGATAGTCTCGCATTGGCATTACTTGGTTGTCGATCGATGGACCTTTTATCGTCAGTCCACACACGGGAACTCTGTCGAAGATTTACCCATATCATGGGCATGCCTGTCATAAAAAATCTTCAAAAGGTCTTCATCAAAGTCTTGTAGGTATCAAATTATGAATAAAACCTTGAAGTAATCCGAAACATGCGCTCTGTACGTCGTTTCGGTGTTGTGAATATTTGTGCCAAGTTAGTTACTTTGAAATCCTTCAAGCAGTTCAAGAGCTACTGAGCGGACACGAAACAAACTGATATGACCTTTGACCACTAAGTGTGACCTTGACCTTGAAGCGAGACATCCAAAACATGCACTCTACACGTCGTCTTGGTGTGGTGAACATTTGTTTCAAGTTTCTTTGAAATCCTTCAAGGGGTTCAAGAGTTACAAAGCGGACACGAAATTGCTAACGGACAGACGGACGGACACCGGGGGTATAACATAAAACGTCCCTTTGGGCGTATAAAAATACATCACTTTTCTGCACTTGTCTCAACTAGGTCAACAACTCAACGGTATAGTGCAACCAACCAGTATTTGTCTTTCTTGGTCCTTTTGAATTTTTCGCCTGTTCGGACGAGGTACTGATTGTAGGTTCTACCTAAAAGAATTAATGTTATTATTACATCTATATTCAAAACGATTGGCAAAGTCAAATACCGTTTAACAGTATACGCAATTCTATCTCCGATGCCGCAATTTGAGCACTGGATACATTTTGGCCCATTTTAGCAATGTCTTCGCACTTCCAGTAAATTAAACATTATTTATAATACGATAATATAATATTTGATGTTTTGTTTGCTATATTTTTCTTTTGAATGGATAGTTGATCAAGAAAAAAAAAACATTCATGTACAGCATTGTGGTTCAGTTAAGCGAAGTTTTGATAAAAATGCTTGCAGAATTTTCATCATATCTCACTTGTTCTTTCACTATTTAAGAAGAGATTTTACATGATATATCTTTGTTTGTATACAGGTCGAACTACGAAGCCGGATTTTTGATATCCTAATCCAAAAATAAAATAACACAAAGAAAAACAAAGCACTTACCGTAAATGTGTCTATTTTCATGCGCAAATCGTTCACATGAAGTGCCGCAATTCCACTGAAGCGGTAGCACCGATGGTGCTCGAATTGCGCGATTAGCAGCCGTGCCTTATTTCAAATGCATGTAGGGGCAAGGCAAGGTGAAAATATTTTTCCTTTCTTATTTTCTACTTACGTGAATGCCCTTGAAAAAATGTTAAGTGATAGAAATACAAAAGGTGTCTCTAAAGATTATGTTAATAATGGAGTTCGATTTTTTTTTAATTCTAATTTTACTTTATGCAGATGACACTGTGATATTGAGTGACAATGAAGTTGACCTCCAGAATACTCTAAATAACTTTAAGGAATACTGTGATGTATGGAGATTATTAATGTTTATAAAACTAAAATATTGTAAGAAAAAACAAGAACATAAACCAAAGTTTAAGACTGGAGGCAAAACTTTAGAAATTGTAAACGAATGTAAATATCTTGGATCGTTATTTGTTAAAAGTGGCAGTTTGTACAAAACTAAACATCGCGGATCAAGCTAATAAAGCGATGTTTCTTTTGTTAAGAAAAATAAAAAAAACCCTTTCTCTGCCTTATGGCATTCAGAAAGATTTATCTGAAAAAAAAATGGTTAAACCAATCTGACTTTACGGCAATGAAATATGGGGCTACGGTAACATGGACGTCTTAGAAAGAATTCAATTAAAATAATTTAACTTAAAGAAATCAACACCATCGTATATGATATACAGAGAACTGGGAATTACTCTAGTTCTGGTTTCAATAACAAATCGATTGATAGCTTACTGACGATTTATTGAAAACATCGAGTGCAGTAATACTACAAAACTTTCATTAAGAATTTATACTTTGGTTTACGAATTGTATTCACAAAATAGAATTAAAAACCAGTGGTTAGATCACGTAAAACAAAATTTGTGTAACCTAGGTTATTCTGGACTCTGGTACATCCGAAGCTTATCTAGTAATAAATGGATTATAGAATCATCGCGTAAAAAACTTAAGGACATATTCATTCAAGAGTGGCATTCAGAGATTGACAACACATCACCTAGCAGCCTATACAAATTCTATAAAACTACTTTCTCACGCTGTGAATTTATAAACACTACAATCTCAGTTTTGCAAAAATCTTTTACGTTTTATTACGAGAAACTATCATTTACCAATTGAAACTGGAACATGGAGAGATATCCCTTATAATGAAAGAATTAGAACTAATTGTAATGATATAGAAGACGAATATCATTATATTCTATGTTGCGCATTATTAAATGACGATAGAATTCGATATATTGATAGATATACAAGAACAAGACCAAATATGTTCAACTTTACTAACTTAATCACATCTAGCAATTATAAAGTACTGATCAGAAAAATCTAAGTATATTTTGTAAAAGGATTATAAACCATTTTAGAACATAACTGGCATCATCAAACCTGGTCATTTACTAAATACTTTTTTTGTGTTGTCAAATTGCAAGACTGTTGATATTCGGTGCTTTTGTAATACTCTTTCGAAATCCCACGCAACTATTTTAGTATGGCCTGTAGAAGGTCTTATCAGTTTCCGATTTCGTGGTTAGACTTCCTCATGCGGGTACAAATATGTTCCAGATCTGTTCTATGTATATTATTATCCTAATATCAGAAAAGTATAGTGTCCTTGTAGGCCTGCTTATTCTAATTACTATATTTCATTGACCTACAAATTATTAATATTGTACACATATTTGAAAACTGTATATATAATTGCTAACTTTGAGTCGCATGACATATCTCGTTAATCCATGGATTGTATATTATAAATTATTTAGAAAATGCAAATCCTTTTGATATCACATTACCAGTAAAATAGTTTTCTCTTTTTTTATTCCTATTTCTTTTATGCATACTGAAAGGTAGTCGTTTTTCAATTTATTACTGTTTTTAAATTTTACTCTGAATGTATACGTATGCTGTAAATGTTATAAATGTATGTATATGTATTTTGCTGATGCTTCCCACAGGGGCCTCCGTGGCCGAGTCGTTAAGGTCGCTGACTTCAAATCACTTGCCCCTCATCGATGTGGTTCGAGCCTCACTCGAGGCTTTGAATTCTTCATGTGAGGAAGCTATCCAGCTGGTTTGTGGTAGTTTGCGGAAGGTCGGTGGTTCTACCCAGGTGCCCGCTCATGATGAAATAATGCACGGGGGGGGGGGGGGGGGGGGGCACCTGCGGTCTTCCTCCACCATCAACGCTGGAAAGTCGCCATATGACCTATAATTGTATTGGTGCGCGTTAAAACGTTAAACCCAACAAAGAAAAGAAAGAATGAAAAATGATGCTTCCCATACATTGTGGAACTCATGTCAATCTGTAAATAAACGAAATTAAATCATATAGTTAGTAATAGAATTATCTAGTACAGAAGGCAAAAAATCGAGATGCCATATTAAACATTATTAAGCAACAACGATTTTTATAAAATAGCTTTGTTTTCGCTATTAATTAATGTTTATTGTATAAAATACAGATCATATAAGACATAAGTCGGTTTATGTGAAGTCTGACTGTGAACATCGAATGCAGACTGTCTAAGGAGCGTTTCAAAACACATTTAGTCATTTATTGGTTTGTTTTGGTAAACGCCGTTTTTTTTACAGTATTTCTGTTATGTAACGGCAGGCAGTTTGCCTAACCAGTGTTCCTGGAATGTTTACCGGTACAAGTTAACCTGTTCTCAGCAAGTAATTGTTGCTGTTTGTTTTCTCGACATTCTTTTATACATTAAAGCAGGGGTGTAAAATTCCACTCGCCCGCTCGCATTGGCGAGTTAAAGTCTGGATAGGACGAGTGGATCTCGCTGTATACTCGACCGATCGGGCGAGTGGTTTTTACGTCGTAGCTTTAATGAAATTCAGAAATTACATCTTGAACGTCAACAAATTTTGAGATAGTTCAGTTGCTACTTTGATTGACTGGAATTTACCCGCGAATCGTAAAGATATCAAAACGTCATGCCGGTAATTTTCCATTCCGAGAGCACGTGCAACCTATCGTAATATCAAATTTACATCTCCGTCACTTTTGTTTATCGACACGTACACAAAAAAACGCGCGTAGTGCATTCATTTTTTAACATTATCGCTTCAGTTTTTCAACATCGCTTGAGAAGTAATACAATATGAATTCTACTAAGATTTTTAAAAAAAATCGACGGAAACGTAAGCAAATTTGTATGAAAACGGTCGAATTTTCATATAATCATTTGTTAAATTTCAAACAGCGCGATCTTAATTACTGATTTCTTTCTAAGAGAAAATAAGTAATACATACTATGGGCATAAAATTCGGACTTCTGACAAGAAAGAACAAAAAACAGAATTAAAAAATCTTAGATAATAAAAAAGCGGCAGTAATTTAAATACATTGAGTAAAACGATTTTTTTTTTTTTTTTGGTAAAAAGGTTTCTGTTTGTGCGGCGGAATAGGGTACGTGACCTCGTGGACGTAAATAGAAATGTGGTTTTAAAATAAAACAAAATGATGTTGTTGCGGTTTTTAATAAGTTTTAAATGAATCTTTGTACATGCATTTTTTTATAAAATATTCTTCTCAAACGATAATGTAAATTCCTTGAGGGCAAACTGTAATATGACGTAATGCCATGACAATCTCGTGCAACAATACCGCTTTGATCTCCACTTCTGAGGTCATGATACCGACACACTTCTTTAAGCTCTTTGAGAGGATGTTAATTGATGATGAAAACAGGCCAATTACTTAGTTTATCAACAGAATAATTACCGATGATCGTCAACTTTTTTTTCGCTTTCAAGACGGGTAGGTGGATGATGATTATTGTGTCCATATTTTTAGGGCACTTTTCAAAATAATTATTTTTTGGGAAATAAGTTTTGAGAAAATGAAAATAACTAATGTTTAATACTTTCCTGACACTTTGGGAAACTACGGTAGGGGTTAGACTGTGATTATTTTTACTATCGATGCAGTTATGGAGAGCAACTTGATGGTGGAGTTGACAAAATTAGTGAAAGGAAATGTCTGGTGTGAAAAGGAAATTTAAGCGTAACAAAATGAATAATCAAAAAGGAAACGTTGTGTACGAGCTATGTGGTTATGTTTGAAATTTGCTTGTGTTGTACATAATACTCCTTCCATAAAACGTGACAGTATTAAAAATGTCAATTATTAGGGCGAGTGACTGTCCACTAAGGGCGAGTAGATTTTACTAGCTACTAGTCCTGCAGGGCGAGTGGTGTGAAAAAGAATTTTACACCCCTGTAAAGTGCTCATCAATCTATAATCATGCTTGAGAGATATTTCAAAATCGTTTTTTCAACCTTGCTGAGAAAATAAAACGGGGATGTTAATGTTAACTTACAAAAAAGAAACATATACTGCAAGGGCGTAGCCAGACGGGGGAAGGGTGGGGTTCTTTTTTTCGGCTCGCTACGCTCGCCAACCTACCTATATTTACTATTATTGATGCTGTAACCTTTATATATAGTCTGATGATTATTTATTATATTAAAGACTATGATTTTTTATAAAAGCCAGAGCATTACGTTTATGGGAAACTGATTATGTATAACTATTTACTTTTTCACAATAGCGGAATGAAATGTATAAAAATAACAGTTTACATTTACATTGAGTTTCTAAAAAGTGATGCAAAATAAATAATGTAAACTTTGTAACTGAATACTATGAAATTTATTAACTGTGTTATGTGAACTTTAGTTTAAAAATCAAGTATCATATATCAGTGAAAAATTGTTTAGCGGCAGGACCCGTTCCTAGGTTGCTACTCATTTTATTTAGAAATAATTTTAAGAGTAATAACTCCGCAAACAAAATTTCGAGCGGACGTGCCAATGATATGCTCAACAAGCACTTCCTAATATCATTGAAATCTGAACTGGAATTTTAAAATGAAGCATTGACAAAGATTTCTAGCAGAGCTTTTTCCCTATAAATCTACCGCCAGTAAAAAGGTTATCCAAAAGCAAAGAAAATATTTTTTTCCCAATTCTGAATATAACTTTCCCGAATTAGTGATACCTTTTAGGAATTTTGCCGGTTTAAAATAGTTTTGCTAATTTGTATATATATTTTGCTCATTAAAACAACAGTTATGCTGTTGGACAATTTATGAAATGCAGTCCATTAATAGTTTGCATAAAAATAGCTTTACATAGATTTTGTTTATTAACAACAATTTTCAAGAACATTTTCCTAATTTCACTGGTGTTGATGGCGTTCCCAAAATTATGAAAAAGGACCTGTCTACATAACTTCTTTCTCTAATAATTAATTCGTCAAATCATTCAGCGTACAATCCATAAATTACGAACAATATAGACTTGCAACTATCATTCCTAAGACGTTTCAGTCAAATCGCACAAACAGTATACTAGGAGAAGTAGTCAGAACAATTTTTTTCAGTAAAATGAATAATGGGCATAACTCCGGAAAAATATTTCGAGCATTATGTACCAAAGATATGCACATCTTATTTCAATAAATTCCTTAGGCTTCAATGAAATTTGGAGATGAATTACAGAAAAAATCTCTTCATAGACTTTATGTATGATAATCAAAGGGCCATTACTTAGTACAAGATCATTTAAATATGAACCTCGTGATACATGCTCAGCTAGAACTAGTACGGATCATTCCTATGAAATTGTTTTCAAATCCTGCTAATTATAAAGAAGTTCGGACAAATTTCATTCAAAAACTACTTTTAAGGGACCCTTACTCCACAAAAAAACTAGAGGATACGCACAACAAGGCTTCGTAATATTTTTTTCTGTGAAGTTCCGTTTAAATCCTAGCAGAGCATTTTGAGAAGCTAGATCAGGCTATATGAAGACGGCCAGACGGACGTACATATGACGAAGGCAGGAACAAAATGTATCAAATGAAATGGGAAAACATAGTTTATGGAACTTTTGTAAACTTACTATCTTTTTTAAAAAAAATCTTATCCTAACTACATGTATACAAACACTTTACTCATGCTTGGTTAAAGTAACTCTTCTAAAGTCTTATGAGAACACTCCTATACTAACATTCATTTAAATTGTCCCAAATTTAATTACTTCCTATACAAACATAGAACATAACCAAGACTATGTTTCATTCAGTCTGTTAATATTATACTTGAATGACGTTCTGTCATGAACAAAGTCAGCTACTGTAACAGTGAATGAAATACAAGTATGTCTTGAGAAGACCCCCAGGATTTACAGCACATTCACAGTTCACTGTCCGCATCAACTTAAGCCGACAATGTTTATAGGAACGACACTAAATACCGTTCTAAAAACAGTTTATATTTGATTACGCTTGTAAAAATATTCAAACATTTTATAACAAAGTAAAACATTAATTAATACCATTATTTCCTGTGTGTTACTAATTATATTATTCTTTATTCTTTTGCGTTAAAATGAATTAAAATGTTTGATATCTATATTTTTGAATCTAAAGTTACGCAGCAAATATTAATGTTTAGAAAAAAAAGCGTATGAATGTTATCATTGTAAATGATCGAAATGCTTGAATATCAAGGAATATAATAGAAGTCTTAACTATTCGTCGGACATAATTACGTGTTTGGTAACTGCTTTCTTAAATGATCGTTAGGATAGAACAGATAATAAGATAAATGGTTCTGTAATATTTCACACTTTTATTACACTTCTAAGCTTTTATTTGTTTTTTTTCTTTTCATCAAATTGAATAAACATGTAGATTTGTTTTTATCTGTATGATCATTTCATTTTATTCACAACGTTTTTGGGAGTCTAAAGATAATCGCTCACTTATTACAAAAAATGGTACGTAATTGAATTAATAAGCAGTTTAATTTGTAAGATAATAACCAAACGTTACCTACCGGCTTCTTTGTTCCGATGAGGTCTATAAACACCTTATAGACCACTTTAGAAGTCTATAACAATTTCCAGACCTGTCCTACCTCTACCGTTTACACGAAAATGACGAAAAATCTCAAGTTCCTGTAGCGGGAATCGAACCCGAGTAGCTCGGATGATAATGCAATGCTCTAACCACTAAGCTAAATT
The DNA here is from genome assembly GCF_021730395.1 of Mercenaria mercenaria. Lineage (NCBI taxonomy): Eukaryota > Metazoa > Mollusca > Bivalvia > Venerida > Veneridae > Mercenaria > Mercenaria mercenaria. The sequence continues at coordinate 15,440 of NW_026462023.1, read as the reverse complement.
GTCGACACACTTACCCACTTGTCAGAGATTAAATTTAAAGTTATGCTTAAGCGACCGAAACTGCAGTAGAATCCGTGCCTGTCATTTAAGGTGAACGCTTAAGTGACTCCGTAAATATAGTATCACATGTTTAAAAAAAAGATGTTTTAAGTAAGAAATTTCCGACTAGTTTTATTGTGCTATTTTTTAACCTGTCAAATATGCATACATTACACGCTCTGTGCATTCGATATTTTAATATTCGGCCCAACTTCGGTGCTATCCGTATGTTTTACGGAAAGAAATTTTGGTAAAGTGTCTAAATATCATTATTAGTATTGTAAGTGAAACACACTCTCATCGATCGTATCTGTGGCTCAGTGGTTACAGCATTTGGCTCGAATGCGGAAAATCGCTGGTTCGAGCCCATTTGCGAGCACATTTTTTATTTTTCATTTACAATTATTTATATGATTTATATGACTTCGCTGACAGCAGTACCGACACCGCGAATGAAACTGTATGATGAATTTAGCTAGTTGTAATTCATATTTATGAAATTTGTATAGTCGTGAAAAGAACTGTGGAAAAAAATACATAAAAAAATATATAATTATATATAAATGAGAAATTAACAAAAGAGATAAAAATGAAAAAAAAAATCTTGTGAAAATAAAATGAAGGAAATACTGGATAAAAATGTACATATACAGAGTGTTTGTTGAAATTTGTGGAAAAAAAAACCCTCAGATACTGAACGGTATCGATCTTACGAACTCCAGGTTTCAAGCTATTGACGATGACCACTGAGCTATCGTGTCTTGCGTATAAACGTATACACGCTTTAAAAATAAACTGTTTTAATTGCTGGTTTCTTTAGTATAAAAAAACGGAATGTACCGAAAATCAACCTAAGTTTGAAATATTCTATGCACCGCCCATTTAATCAATATGAATTTGACACTTCAATAAAATAGGACAATACATATCTTGAAAATTGATCTAAACATGACAGGTAAAATTTTAACATCAAATTCTAAATTGAAATTTGTCTGAAAGTTAATACGGGCGAACTCGAAACAGGACATTTTTTTACACAGAAAAATATTGACAATGATATAATTGGAACATTTATGCCATGTAATTACAAAATCCCTTCATCAATAGCAGAATTATGGACCGGACAAGACACAAACCATGTTAACCTTTGACCTATAATTGCGACCTTGACTTTGGAGCTTAGGGGTCTGGGTCTTGCTCATGACACGTCGTCTTAATATGAGGAATATTTATTTCAAGTAATTTCAAAATCCCTTATTGAATGGAAAAGTTAAAAGATTAGCGAAAACAAGCAACTGTTTTCTAGACCTAATCAAATATTATTTATATTAGGCCCTAAATATTTTTAATTTCCCACGAGAAAAGTAAACAATTTGTTCTTTGTTTATAAATAACACTCTGCCTGATGATATTCGTTTGAGTATTGTGTTCAAGTTAGATACACAATGATTTAGCAAGGTAATCAATATTAACACGGAGCAGGCATTCATCCATCCTTAAAGAACATTATGTCCTCAGTTGAGCTTAGTAACCATTCTTTTTGTGAGCCTACATAGCTCACTTTACCTCTTGTGGCCTTTTCCCGTTTAACAGGCTGTTTTTAAAACATTAAGGCGAGTGTATTGCTAACAGATATTACAGACTCCTTTTACGAAGTCCAAGATTAAATTCACAATAAACCTCTGTTAAACTGTTAAAACGTAATATTTATAAACAGATAAAATATATCGTACCTACATTACAAAATGACACATCAAGCAACGGAGCTCCGATGCCTCAATGTAAACAGTCAAAGATGGTACTAAGAGGTCTAGGATTTCGTCCTGTCCGTTCGTTTCCTCGTCAAAAAAAGCGTGTGATTTTTAAAAACTTGCATATCATGTAGTGATGTATACCAATGTACAAACACATGTACAGCCACCCGTTTGAAATTTGAATGCACGAGAATTTCGGGTTATACCACTATAGTTGATACAGTATATTTAGAAAGGCACGCGATAATAATTTAATGTTTATCTTTCGAAAAAACAATCTTTTCATTTATTTATTTATTCATTGATTAATATATTCTGTACAAGTATCGCCTCGGACAATTTTGATGTTCGTCCTAGCGAAACGGCTTCTTACGTCTGTAAGAGGACACTTTTGAAGAAAAACTCGTACTGTATCTATTACTTAATTTTCATATGTTTTTTTAGTATAAGATGTAAAACATGATAATTTCTTTCATAACAGCAGGAAAAAGTAGAGAAATTATTTTACAGAAATGAGTAAATACAGTTCAGATGTGTATTTAAAAATTTAATAAATCCGCCATTTTGTTTTTTGTTGCTATGGAAACAAAATGGCCGCCAATTTGACCAAATATTCAAATGCTCATAACTTTCTCATTTTCACTCTGATTTTGAAAATTCTTTCACTTCTTTATAAATGACTAAAGAAATCCCAGCTGACAAAATTATCATAAAAACAACATTGTCTTTCCCTTTAATAGAAACTGTTGCATAAATGTGTCTTCAAACTCAAAATGACGTTCTGATTCTTAGACCTGAATCGTTATACGTATGTAATCTAAACCGCTGCGCATAACTTTAATTGGTAGACTATATAGGTCCTTATTTTCTTGGAGGCCATGAAAGTTACATTTATGAATTCATGATTAAGAAACGCAATTTTGAATAAAATGATTTTACTGATCAACTATTGTCCAGTTCAGAACTTGCCACTTATACGCAGTTACATGTATACAAACACGAGAAGTGCAACATACATTGTATATAGTCAAGTCAATAGCTATTCGTTTATTTATCAATAGGAACATGAAAGATCTGCGACTTTCTAGATGCATTTCCACTTATATAAGAGGACAATAATTGTATTGCCTTTTATCTTTCATTCATGAAAATAACTGTTCAATAAATTTTGTTCTGACATAGTTTAAACAGTTGTAAAAAATACGTTTCAAATGCCTAAATATACTAGCCAGTGGTACTGTACACAAGAATTAAGTCTAACGTTTACTTATTTTATAGGCATAGAAATTAAGTCGAGGAAAAAGTTGACGTTCCCTTGAAAGATGTGTCTTTTTGTGAAGGATTTCTTTCGGCGATATATGACCATTTTGTGTCGATTCGCCTTAAAACCCAACTCACTCACTCTCGCAGTATTGTTTTATAAGGACAGATACCTATCAATCTTTTTTCTTGGTGATTTAATTGTTTTGTCGAGCCTGCTTCCTGTGAGCTCGATACCGTCGTAAAATGGCTATTTAATGTGTGTGCGTTAGAGCCTGTCTCCTTTAGAAGAAATATGGGATAGGAACTTGTAATACTTCTTCAGACCAAGTTTGATGAAGACCTTTTCATGAGAAGTCGTTTAAATGCTTCACTTTTTTAGCTCTAGCGACACCTTTAAGGGCCCAAGCAACTCCACATGTAAGTAGTTAAGAGAACAGCTTATAATGTTTTTATAAATTATTTCCATTTCCACATCCAAAGTATCATACATTCATCACAAACATTGATGTGCCAGAAGAGATATTTACATATATAATATCAAGCGTAGTTGGAGAAATAAATCTACCTACATAAACCAGAATTTTTTGAAAGTGTATAAGTGTACATGTCTATGCAAATAAAGAAATAAATCTACCTACATAAACCAGAATTGTTTGAAAGTGCATAAATGTACATGTCTAAGCAAATAATGATATCCATTGTTCAATATCATCAAGTAATAACATGTTGTGTTCCGGATGGAGACTATTCTAAAAAGAAAGACTAGTAATATATTAACAGTGAAAAGACCGTGCACATGATCAGATAGTTTTTCAAATACTGTTTGAGTAACTTATCAGTAAATAAACTTCACTTGCAATGTTTGGGTCTACATTAATATCGTTAATAGATGTATTATAATATAATGTTATTAATCAAGCAATTTCATATTGGCCTTGTTATTTGTCCAAGGGTTGTCGTATTACGGCCTCGGGCCAATACGACTGCTCGAGGACAAATAACTAGGCCAATATGAAATCGTTTGATTAATGATAATATTATTATTCAACTTTCGACTGTTGGTGGTAACAGTACAAGATACGGCCGAGGGCCAATACGACTGCCCGAGGACAAATAACTAGGCCAATATGAAATCGCTTGATTAATGATAATATTATTATTCAACTTTCGACTGTTGGCGGTAACAGTACAAGAACTCACTAGTGAGTGAGTTACCTTATGGCAGCTATGCGCGTTCAGGTGAAAAATCTTGACAAGTTGTTTAGACTTATTTTAGAAATCATAATCATTTTAGCCGGTAAGACAGAATGAGTTGTATGAAGGTACTGGAGAATAATTTTGAGAGATATTTTTGATGTGACATAATTAAGAGTAACTAGAACTTACCTTATTTTTTAAATTCCTATTTATTTTCTTTACTGTATTGAGTTATCTTATCATTTGAACTGACAGTGATAAACTACTTTAAACGTCATTTCCTTTTAGGCTGCAGGCAACGAGACACAAAATTGTACACATATGTGTTGATCAAGATAATACAACCAACCAAGCACACATTGTACACTCCCATGCCTCGTTTAATACTTATCCGAAATTGTTTGCAGGTCACAACTGACACTCTTGTTCGCCAGTGAATAAATCCATTTTCCAGCATTTGAATCGCTATTTATCATTGCACAAATAGTCCACTATCAAAATGTCTGTTAAAGATAAGTCTCATCCTTTTAAATAATCTGAGTCTCCGTGTTTTTTCATTATTTTCCTTGACAACTGCCAGAATTTCTGACAGAAACACTTGCATTTTACACAATACCGAATAAGCGAAAGTATCATTGTAATCTATGAAGACGTGCACCCCGCTCAGTTATATTTGGTTATTACATGAACATGTTATATGACTTTTTTGTCAAAATGTGAAAGAAAAAATGTTATCTATAACTCTGATGTAAAACAAAATGGCGTCATTTAAAAATCTAACGGAAGTGACTTCTCAAAATGCTTGAATTCCGTATTGGCCCTGTTTTTCTCGTATTGGTCCTGTTTTTCTCATATCGGCTCAGTTATGTTTTGTATTAGCTCTGTCTGTTTCATATGATGTTTACAATTGGTCTAATACAGTGTGTAATATTGTAAAGTTGAATAACAATTTGTTATCCTTGCTCGAAAGAAAAAGAAATGAGTACGAAAATGACAAGGACAAGTTGACCAGTAGGTTCCAGAAATTACACAATATAAATTAGCAGCTTAATAAGCATACATAGTTATCTTGCTTACGTTTAACTGCAAGGTTTTTTTTTATCATTAACACGGTATTGATCTAGGGGAGGAAACTCTAACAGATACTTTTGTGTGGAGATTGCAGAGTTGTATATCTTCTCTTAAATAACTTATTAAGCAAGTTATATGGAAAAAAAGAGGAAAAAATTAGTTTAAAAAGTACAAGGTCAGAATGAAGAGTCAGTAAAAATATCCATTAATGAAAAGCTAATAATGTTCCATAGATAGCATGTAATTCAGACCTGAGTTATTTTTTACTGAGAAATAAAAACAAAACAAAGAAAAAAAAAAGAAAGACAACAAGCGCAGTCACTATGAAGCCCCAGACTCACGTGTTACACTTCACCATCTACAAATAGAGTCCTAAACTATTCCATTTTCTATCAAAGCTATTCATGTTTTGGATATTTTAGCGACACACTTCTCAGTTTTCAAATGTATTCTTAAATTATTAATAAACATTTGTAATGTAGGAACCGCCTCCTTAAATTGACTTTGATAAAAAGTGTATTTTCCAAGCAAAATTAAAAATAGAGTAGCTGCACTGAAATTTGAATTACCTAATAAAATATCTGATATTGACCAGTCAATATCTGCATTAGGACATTTCCTTTTTATCCATCTTTTAACTTCTTCCCAAAACGTTAGTGAAATTTGGCAATCTGCAAATAGATGCTCTATGGTTTCTGAGTGATTGTGACATAGAGTACAGAGATTATCATTTCTTTCCCTCATTTTTTCTAATAAATAGTTTGTGCCAATAATTCTGTGATTTATTTTGAACTGAAACCACTGAAGTTTTGGGTCCTTTGTTATTGCAAATGGAGAGTTGTATATAAATTTCCAGTTGAAATCAGCATTTAAATTTAATTTGTCTCTCCATTTTCTACTTGAATCTGGTAACTTATGAAAGTTTGACAAAAAAAGTCATAAATACACCTACAACCTTTATTTACACTCTGAATGATTTTTATTGGTAAAGGTTGCAGAGGATTTTGCTCTTTGACAGCATAATGAGGAAATCTTAATTTATCTAAAAATTCCCTAATAGATTCAACTATGCTTTGGTACTGAAGAAAGTTAGTTTGAATATTATATAAATTTATAAAACTGTTAAACGATAACAGATTTCCATTTCTGTCCAGGAAGTCATTCACCAATTTTACTCCCTTTTTAAAGAATCTCGAAAAATAGTAGCTTGCTCCTCCTATTTTAAACATACTATTATGCCAAACTGGTAAAACACAGAAGTCTTTCTATGATTTTGGATATTGCATGCTGAGTTTTATATATCCCTGGAAAACATCTTTCCAAAAAGGATTTTTCACATTATGTAGTTTGTTTATTAAAATGTCAGCACCAAAACTGTGAAATGTATTTAGAAATGGATATATCTGTGTGATAAAGTTAACGTATTTAGTATTATAGGCCAGGTACCTTTTAAGCCATGTAATTTTAAGAGATGTCATAAAGGTTTCTAAGTTCACCACTCTAATGCCACCATAATCATAAGATTGTGTTATGACTGTTCTCTTTATCTTATCAGGTCCAGAATTCCACAGAAACTTATAAAATAGGTTTTGTATTGATTAAGTTATTTCTATGTTTGGGTTTGGTAAACTTAATATTAGGTGATTCAATTTTGATATAGCTAACGTCTTAATAACTATATTCTTACCTATTGGTGTGATCATTCTTTTAGATTTTTAATTTCCTCTATTTTTGAATAGTAGTTTGCAATAACAATATTATTCAGATTTAGTGTAAAGGTTACATCCAGTAATTTAAATTGTTCTTGTTCCCAGTGTAGACCCAGATCAATACATAACCTTAAATGACTATTTTTCATTGCTCATATCCAAACAGCTTTTGTTTTTTCTACATTAATACATAATTTAGAAATTTTGGCATAGGAGTTTAATGTTAGCATTGTGTTTCTGAGAGATGCTTCACTTCCATCTAATAGTACAGTTATGTCATCTGCATATTGTGACAGTATAAATTCAGAATTATTAAGATTAATGCCATTTATTCTTGGGTTTTGTTCTAGCATAATTGAAAGAACTTCAGCACAGAGTATAAAAATATAAGGGGACAGCGGGTCCCCCTGACGACATCCACGGTGAATATGGAACCAATCTGAGAGATGACCGTTTACAATAACACAGGATTGAATATCATTGTAGAAAAGCTTAATCCACTTGATGAAATTTTCACCAAAATTAAATAATTTTAAAGTTTTATACATGAATGACCATGACAGAGAGTCAAAAGCAGTAGCAAAATCCAGTAGAAGAGCTTATAATGATTTTACAGACGAAGTTTGAAGACGATCTAATTAGCAGTTAATGAAAAGAAGTCGTTTATATGCATTTCTGTTTTTAGTTTAAGTGGACAATAAAAGAGGTCAACAGATTCCATTTAAATATATTTGAGAGAAGAATACAGTTCAGACTAAGATCCATTCAGCCGTAAATGAGAAGATGCCATTTTAAGGTATATTTGAATTCTCAGCTCGAGTAGCCTCTAAAAGGGTCCAAGTGCCACAGTTTGAAACGTTTTCAATATACAAAAGGACTTCATGAAAATGTTTAAGGCCATGATTTTACTGATTATCTATTGTGTAACTCAAACCATGCCATTTCTATGAAATTAAAGCGAACAGGATGAATACAACATACTTTTTTATATTTACTCAGATCAAAAACATGATGCATACTTAAAATACACATAACAATTAAATAAGCTGCCAGAGGTGTAAAGCAAATGCATTTTCGTTTATAAGGGTCATTAATATTGACTTTGATCCTACCTTTATGACAATAAATTGCTAAATGGAATTGTATAATGTGTTTTTCATATACCAGAATGTCTTTGGCCTAGAGTAATCAAATACCATATGATGGTCGGTTATTCAGCAAATGAATGTTTGCATCTGGGGGTTTGTTTGTGATTTCAATCAGTAATCTGAGAGTAATGCCCCTTGTCATATAATTGAAACCTGGCGTAACATATTTCTACGTATATCGTTTAAGTCAGGTCTTTACATATCGCCATGCATAAGATGTAGCGAGCGCTTCAGTAACATCCTTGTCGCCTTAAATCTTCAAATTATGAACAATATAACACAGTCCGAAGTAAAAGAACACTACTTACACCGAAAATAATCCTTTTTCAACTACCTAGGTAAAAAATACCAAAAATACTTTTAATGTATAATCATATGCTTATTTCTTTCCACTGTATGTATCGCCGTGCATCTGCGTTAGGGTGTACAACATTGACGGCCTATTCCGAATGTTGTGTTAAGACAATTTATATTAATCGCATATATTAGGTCATATAGCAAATATTCACATGGAAATTGTTTTCGTCTAAGTCGATTTTGAACATATTATAACCTGGTAAATGTACGTACAAAATGGCAGAATGTGTATTGAACAGCGTAAACAATTGACACATAATTGAATATAAGCTGTTAAAGATACATTTTTCGCGATATCACTACAATATGATAAATTACGGTAGGTTCAGTTGTTTAAACCTGCAGACATTGTCTATTTAGCGTGACGAAAATGCTTTATTCTACTGACTGGTGCCCTTTTAGGCGTTACAATGCAAATTGAAAATAAAATGTAAAATATGAAAGTTGAAGGTAAAATGAACATACACGTCTAATACTTTGGACTATAATACCCCATGGCATTACAAATATGCATAAATGACATAAAGGTTTGTGTCAAGTATATCTAAAAACGTATTTGACATAGGATCGGGAACTTTTATATGATTGTTATTCAGCATATTCAGTTGTTAACCTGGAATTTTGATTAGGATTCCAGTAATCCATACCAGAGTTTTGGGACTGACCATCAGCCCCGCCCCAAACTCAATGTGAATTCAAAAACTGTACTTTCCATATCCAATATTCCATGATTCAAGTGCTGAAAGAAAAACTTTAGACTAAATTGTTAATTATCACAAATGCAACACATAACCTTCATTGCAATTCGGTTATGTCCCTTTCCGGTGACGGATAAGTGCCGTATTTGTTAAACGCTTTGACACATTTTCAGCACATACAAGGAGACCTCGAGAAGCTTAAAGAACAGATAAGTAGTGAATTTTTTAATTGCTGTATGTTAAATATTTTCAAATATATTCCAACCTCATTACACATAAGTACGGCGAAAGCGTGTCCTTTCTTGTATTTTGGTAGACTTTTACCTTTTTGCTCAGTAGTCATTCGAACTGCGAAGGACATATGTAAACACCTGCGTTCGATCGAGGTAGGACAATTTAATAGGCAGCTTGTATAGCAACGTGTTAAAATGCCCACCTCCAGTTTGGAAGTCACGAGTTTAAGTTTCGTTCTAAGCTGATATAGTTCTATAATTATGATATTTAACATCACTGATATCTATACAGTCTCGTCTATGCTAGAAAAACCGAAAATTTAAATAAATATCAATCCTTTGGCGTCTGGTCATGGACTATTTTAGTTTTGTTATGCAGCATATTTAGTAAACAAAGTTCTATAGCTTAAATATAATCTGAAAAGTAGATCCCTCGGAAGCACCGAGAACAAGGCAAACAGTGAAAATTGCAGACTCGGTTTGATTGAGTCTGTTCATGAGCAGTAATGGAAAATGCAACACTGCCCACGCCCCCTAGCACCGGCTTGAGCAGTATTCAATCTTCAAATCTAAATGAGTTGAAATCAATGATCCCGAAGGACCAGAAAATATAACAACACTGAGATGAAGGCTTTCAATTTTAGTTAAGACAGATAAATCTATTTTCAATCTCAAATGTTATATAATAACATGGTTAGAAAAACACTAATTTCAATATTGCACATAGAGCCATAAAGGAATAAATACAATAAATGTTAGGTTGATTCTAAAATCAGGTCAATTTTTCTAACAAATAAAAGTAGCTTGTTTGGTTTGATTCACGGACGTAAGAGGCAATATTACAAATTTTACGAAATTGAAGTCATTAGTTTATTCTTGAATGACTCTAAATAAAACAAAAATTGTGTTTGTATGTTTAAATTCTGCATCTATTTCGTATTTGAAAATTTCCCTTTTTATTTTCGTTCCAAATGGAAAAGAAACTTTTCAGATAAAAATTATGGAAAGTAACACATATATTGTTTTCCGGTATATTGAATGCTGATATGTTTACGCATGGGAAGTTCAGATTTTCTGATTGAAAAAAAATGTTCTATGCATTAAGTTTGGAAAATTTCAACTTTTGAAAATAAATAAGGGTTTCTTCTTTCTTCTTCAAACACTTATGTCAGATCTTTATTATTATTTGTACATACAAATTCAACTACTATTATATAAAACAAAGCAAATATCTTTCTAAGGTATTGCAACACATGTGTACTATTTAGTATGGAAATGGTGTCCCCCTGTACTTCTTGGTGAAAAAATGCTATTTTACAAAACGTATTTATGAAAAGGGAACATTTAACCGAATGTCATACATAAATCTGAATACATTTAATGGTAAAACCCTAAACATAGTCATTGGTAGTTTTTCACGGTATGAAGTTTTCTGTTTGGTCTTATATCGCAGTAAAATATTATGACCATTCTCTTATTCCGGGACGAACTTAGCACCCTTTAGATATATAAAGAAAATAGGTAAGAATAGAATTCTCGAAAGCATAGAGCAGCACAAACACAGCCTCAGAGTCATGCATTTGCAAAGTAGGTCAACAATAAAAAAGAAGCTGTAGCGGAAAATATTATAGACGGGTTGCTTCAAACATCGAACAAGGCCACACTAAGCAGTCAAATGTTAACATGGCATGAACAGGGTCTGTTTCGTGTCCGGTCCATAATTCTGACATTGACAGAGGGATTTTAATATTACTTGGCACAAATGTTTTACATGATGAGACGACGTGTCATGCGCAAATCCCGGACCCCTACCTCAAAGGTCAATGTCACAATTGGGGGTTAAAGTGTCAACAGAGCCTTTTTCCTGTCCGGTACATAACTCCATCCATGAAGGGATTTTTATATCATTTGACACAAATGTTTCACATGAAGAGACAACGTGTCATGCGCAAAACCAAGACCCCTAGCTCAGAGGTCAAGGTCATAGTATGAGGTCAAAGGTCAATAAGGTTATTTTCCTGTCCGGACCAAAACTCTGTCATCAATCAAGGGATTACAATATAACTTGGCGTTAATGTTTCCCATGGTGAGACGACGTGGCATGTGCAATACCCAGAACCTTAGCTTAAAGGTCAAAGTCACACGTTGAGATCAAATGTCAATAGGATTTATTTCCTGTCCGGTCTATAACTTTGTCATGCGAAACAAGATTTAAATATCAGTTGGCACAAATATACCTCTGGATGAGACAAACATGTCATGCGCAAAGCCCTGGCCCTAGGTCTGGTGTCAAGGTCACACTTAGAGACCAAACATCACATACAAGAATGACTTTGTCCAGAGCATTTCTTCTTCATGCATGGAGGGATTTTAATGTAACTTGGCACAAATGTTGACCACATGAGACGGATTGTCATGCGCAAGTACCAGGTCCCTGGATCTAAGGTCAAGATCATATTTAGAGGTCAAAGGTCAAATTCAAGAATTACTTTGTCCGGAACATTTATTCTTCATGCATGGAGGGATTTTGATGTTACTTGGCACAAATGTTCACCACCATGAGGCACCCTTGTTTTTAGAATTACGTCCCTTTGTTTTTTCTATAAATAGATAATACTGTAACTTTTTTATTACTGGCCGTAGAGAAATACCGAGACCACTTTTCTGTGGTACAATATGTATTTTACATCCAAATTCTAGTAAAGAGTTTCTTGTGGACTTATATCACGGTGAGGATGCGTACACCGGATATTGCCACCAAGTGATAAGGTATTTTCCGAAAACGTGATTATTTTTCGTCAACAAGGTAAGTAAAATCCTGATTTACTATTGTATTATACTACTACAGAAGAAAAGAGCATTACTTTTCATAACTAGATACTATGTATATGCTCTCACAAGCGTAAAATGGGTCAATCTTAAGTAGAAATGCTAAAATTTTTGATAAAATGACAAGTTTATCATTTGATAAATGCATGCCGTAAAAACATTTGTCCCGATACCATAACCTATTTGCATTGTGGGGGAAATCTGAATCGTACGATTTATTTAGTCACATACAAAGAAAAAATGTGCAAAATTTCAGCTTTGTAAATGTTCAAATTACGGAGAAATCGGTGATAAATGAGCGTCGATGGTGTACTGTGTATTGAGTTTTCAAAGTAGTATTTGTACTGTGTATTGCAGTTTAGTGTACTGAGTATTGATATTGAAAAATGTGCATATTTTCAGCATTTATGGTCATTAGATAGACGAGGCATGTAATTCCATTGGCCTAAATGATTGAATGTATTTTTCTGTTTGCAGATGAAATTAGACTTCACAGCGAAAATAACAAGCACCAGTTTGAACACTGATATTACAACTTACAATTACAGCGGCATGCCAATAGTCACTCCGAGAAACTGTCTAAAGACTAGCCGTGAATTTAAGTTTTATAATAATGGAACACAGGATATGATGACGACAAGTGTGGAAAAGGTTTCCCCTTATAAGAAGAGCAAACATGAAAATATGTTATCCTTTCGCTTTCATACTATAAAGAGACATAAACCTTGGTCAATAGACGACCTTTATCGATTATGGTGTCAATAGAACAGAGGTCAATATGGTAGGGGCTTTGAACGTTTAAAGTGGTTTCTCCTCAATAACCCTAGACTCATTTGACGTAGAACATTCGAACTAGTTTCACTTGAAATTTTCTTAAATAATATAGTCAAAGCTATTTTTATTGGTTCAAATGCATTGTTCTGAAAGGTAATTAGCTCACCACTTGCTTCATACGAAACAAAATGGGTGTCATATGCACTGAGCAATTTGTGATAAAAGTAGGAGGAAACAGTGCCATGTGTTATTCTTGAAAGTATTTTGCACACTTCATTTACAGGATATATGTCATTTCTATGCAAACAGTTCATTATCACTTTTATGTGATCAACTTCCCTGTTGACCAAAATTGTATATTTATTGTCCAGGTCAACTTCGAACTATAAAAAACGATCGGGAACTCACTTGAAGATCATTTCCATTTTTTTCGTGTATTCAAACTGTTGAATTTTATGAATTTGTGTTTACGTTTCGAGTTTGTTTAATAAATATTTCAATGTACATGACTTTTTGTTCTTTATCAAAGTAAAACATGACTTTTACAATATTACATGGTGGTAAAATAAATCTGTCACAACAGAACCTATTTCAGTATCAATGCCCAATCTTATGTGGACGTAATGTACACTCATCACATTTATGCAGTAACTAGCTGCTTCTTTTAATGTCAATAAGTATTCGTCTGTCTTGCTTTTCTCCTTCCTCTTAATTTAGCGTCAGAAATGCGGTCTCTGTTATGCAAGAAGTTGTATAATTGTAAAATCAGTGGAAGAGTTATAAGCCTGCTCTTCAAAACAACTTGCAGTCTTCACTATACCTCATATTAACCAAGTTGTCGATGAAAAAATTTTGCGATGTCAAGAAATATAGGAAACTATAAAATCGAAGAAAACGTTTCTTGGCAAACAAACTGATTAAAGGCTATCTATTCATCCATCTATTTTGTCACATTCTTTCATAGACTGTATAACAATACTCTCTGAAAACCTTGTCTGTCCATGGAATTGCACTCTGTGTAACATTGAAAGTTCCATGTACACCGCCGTGTATGTGTCTCTAGATTATGTTTTTGTACTGGTAGCATTGTGTAAATGTTGAGTTCTGCTAGTTTTTTTGCCGTTTTGGTCGTTAGTGTATTATAATATCCTCGTCAGTTGGGTGGTGTTCAACAAAATGACATACAATGGCCTTAAATTCGTTCGTCGAGCCAGCCATAAACACAAACAAGTTGAATCTGCAACGAAAAAAATCACAATATAGTATTTATTAGTAGGGCCGGGCTTTCTGCTAGATATTGAGAGTAAGTCTTAGTGGCATCCAAATGCAAAATTATAAAAGATACCTTTAACTGTTTTTGAGATAATTCGTGTAAAATCAACTTAATCAATGCTCGATGGAAGAATAGAAAATATATATACATTTACAACTGCTAAACGTAACAAAAAATATTGCCCGCTGTTGCACTATGGTGACTGAGAGTTACGTTTAGAGCTTATTACATGAATTACAACAGAGTAAACGCTATAAATATCAATGTAAAACATCACGTATCTTCAGGGCTAAAGAAAGTACTGTTTTGTACTTTGGAAAGGAAATGATAATGTACATTTTGTAAGATTAATTCTATAAAACTCAGCGATAATGTAAACAATACACAGTACAGTAAAATGTGATAATTTCTAATTTGATTTGCAATATTCAGATAGAAATCATACATCAAATATATATCTACATGGATTGTGGCGTTTACCCTTTGTATTAAAAAAAGTCTTGAATTATAACAATTCTATATAAAAATATAATCGTCTTAGCGTGTTTGAGCGCGTCATTACTTCTATTTCTTAACTTGACGATTTAAAGAATCAGGAGGACTAATAATCTCCGCCTGGAATTGCCATTCGGATTAAAGTCTTAAAGCAAGCGTCCCAATTTAACTACTGTCCCTTTCTTCATAATTTTTCACACAATTATTAGTGTTTGTAAGGGATAGATAGCTGATCAAGTGTCCTAAAGGTCAAGGTCACATGTATCAAATGTTTTAATAGTTCTGGATAAAGTTTTATTAACAGCTTCTCAATTCAACTGTATCTTCTTTACTTTTGCCCCCTTAAATTATTACACTTTGCAGACGGATTGATCTTAGTAAGTGCAGTCATATTTTGGTGGGAAATATATAGATTGATGGGGTAGGTGGGAAGAGGAGGACAAGCATCGGGTACATGAGAGAATCTAAGGAGGAGTACTAAATCTGCATTCAAATTTTACAGGATAGCTAAGCACAATTTAAGATGAATCCCTATATCTATTGAGTCAGTTGGTCAAAGGTCAAGGTGACAGTAACACAGAGACTGAAAATGTTTTTTGG